>NC_090730.1:145096826-145101826 GCF_036898095.1 Palaemon carinicauda
TATAATGTAAATAGGGATGATTAAATAATGAATATTGATATAGATGGTGGAAAATTGGGAGAAGTTGTTTCATATAAAAATAAAGTATAAGTGATAATGATAAGATGAGAATAAAGGAGAGGCATAGATTAGGTGAAACAGGAAAGTTCGCTGGGTGCGTAGGAAGACTTTAAAATTTTCTTTGGAAGAAAAGTTGGGAATGTATAATGTATTTTTCTTAGCCAGCTCTCCTTTATGCAAGGGAGGTGGGAATGTGGAATGAGAATAAAATAACGGTTGAAATTATTAAATGAACTGTTTCTTTAGTCGATGAGGCACGTGAAGAATTGGATGAGCGAGATGTATGGAGATACACAGTAGTAGTGAAAGCGTAGCTTTGATGAAAGCATAGACCAAAGGTATGAAGAGGCACATCAGTCAAATAGAAAGAATAGATGCCAATATCGTAAGTGCAAAATGTACTTTCTATAATGCTAGGTTATGGTAGCGGAAGAATTGGAAAATATTTAGGAATAAATATGATGGATGATGATAGGACGGGAGAAGAGGCAGGTCCACATGACAAGTAAAACAAGGTAACAGAGAGAGAGAGAGAGAGAGAGAGAGAGAGAGAGAGAGAGAGAGAGAGAGAGAGAGAGAGAGAGAGAGAGAGAGTGTGTGTGTGTGTGTGTGCAAGCGAGCGCGTGCTTAAAAAATGAATAGTTTATTAAAACCAAGGTTGAACTGGAAGTGGATTTATGAGCCAGCGTTCTTTTATCGAAGTAAAGCCTGGATACCCAATGCAAAAAAATAATTACATTATCTGGCGAGAGAAATTGTCTGAGTAAAATATGCAGTATAAGAAGATTTATAAAGGGGAGAAACCTGGTGATATGCAGAAGTGGTTAAGAGGATAGCTTAGGTGATGCGACGGATCAGATTTTGCTATGGTTAAGTCAGTGGGAATAAATAAACGAATATATGCAGGCGAAAGTCCAAGGAGAGGGTAAGGGATAAAGGCCTAGAAAGGGTTGGAATACTGGTGTTAAGCGGCAATAAAGACTTAATATCCAGAAACCTTAATATAGAAGCCAATGTTGCAGTGAATGTACGGAGTCTTGAAGCACTGCTGGCGCGTTTTTTTTTTTAGTAACTAAAATGTGTTGGATATGGATGTGATTATATTCTCTCTCTCTCTCTCTCTCTCTCTCTCTCTCTCTCTCTCTCTCTCTCTCTCTCTCTCTCTCTCTCTCTCTCTCGTACAAAGTTAAGAGATAAATACATACAGCATGTGTCTTTTAGCATTCGTGGAACTAGTCAAAATCACAGCCAGTTGTAAATGAATCTCAGCTGAATTGAATGAATAAATCCTGAACAATACACCTCTTAATAGAGGCAATCAACATCAAACACAGTTCCTGTTCTTAATCTACGATATGAAGTAAACTCCAGCTACAGTATCCAATAGTAGTGAAATATTGTCTGGTTATTACCAGATACAGAGAAAACAATTAGCATGAATAACAAAAAGTGGTGAAATGACTTTATAGCTCACAGCCACTTATAAAACTCTGCATATGAAAACGCGCACACAGGAGTCTGTATAGCCTCTGACATACAATAAATACGTAAAGACATTGACACAAACGTTTATATATATATATATATATATATATATATATATATATATATATATATATATATATATATATTCATATCTATACATATATATATACAGTATGTATATATATGTATATGTATATATATGCTAAATTTCGCACATTTAGACGTGTTTTTCATATTAAAATAAGCTATATATATTGATACACTGATGTCTGGATTCTCTTACCGGCCTCGGAATCAGAGCCTCAGGCGGAACCACTCAAAAACAATAGCTTCTGACCGGCCACGAATCGAACCCTGGTCCAGGAAACTTGTAACGACAGTGACATAGTACTTAGCCACGAAGAACGATAAAAGTCAATACAATTCTTCTGTACTTATACCTGTCGAATTCAGGTTTTTTATAGTTTATCGTAGATAATTGGTATGTTTAAAGTTGGAATTTCAATTAACGATATATTGTGCACATTTAGACGGGTTTTTCATATCAAAATAAGCTATATATCAATACATTAACATCTGGATTCTCTTACCGACCTCCGGATCAAAACCCCAGGCGGAACCACTCAAATACAATAGCTTTTGACCGGACGCGAATCGAACCCTGGTCCAGGAAACTTGTAACAACAGTGACATAGCGCATAGCCATGAAGAAAGATAAAAGTCAATGACAATTGTTCTGCACTTATACCTGTTGAATTCCGGATTTTTGTACTTAGAAGTGAAATCAACCCATCTTCTCCATCGTCGCAAATTGGTATATTTGTATTTGGCATTTCGATTAATGATAAATTTTGCACATTTAGACGTGTTTTTCACATTCAAATAAGCCATATATATTGACATGTTACCAGCCCACTGCAGAACAAAGGCCTCAGGCATGTCCTTCCACTTGCGTCTGTTTATGGTCTTTGTGGCAGTCCAAGTCCGTAAACTTCCTTAGATCGTCGATCCATCGTTTTCTCTTCCTTCCTTTGCTTCTTTTACAGTTTCTAAGTACCCATCCTATTATTCTCAATGTTCATCTATTGTCTGTCATACTCATTAAATGTCCTACCCATCTTCATTTCCTTTTCTTACAAGTTGTTAGAATATCCGCTACTCTAGTTTGCTCTCGTACCCATATATATATATATATATATATATATATATATATATATATATATATATATATATATATATATATATATATATATATATATATACATATATGTGTATATATATTATATATATAATTGAGAAGTTATTATCATTATTATTATTATTAACATTATAGCACAGGCTACAACCCTAATAAAAAAGAAGCGAGATACAATCAATATGATCCCCAACAGGGAAAAAAGCCCAACACGATGGAAAAAGAAACACAAGAGTAAAAATAATCTAAAAAAGAGAAACACAATTATAGCAATGCTATGAAACACACACACACACACAATATATATATATATATATATATATATATATATATATATATATATATATATATATATATACGTGAGTGTTTTCGTACCGTCATAATCAGCAAAGCTGTACTAGTCAGGGCCACCCATACTAGGTTGATTTGATGGGAGCGATGAGACTAATGTCTCCCACCCTCACCAATCTACAGTGGTCAGCGTGGTTAAGAAAATGGCTAAACCTCAGGCATGACTAAGGACATGTCTAAGACCTTTGTCCTGCAGTGGACTATAAATGGCTGCATTTGTTGTTGTGTGTGTATATGTATATATATGTATATATGTATGTTACATATATTTATTGTATGTTGCACATACATATATATATCTATATATATATATATATATATATATATATATATATATATATATATATATATATATATATATTCTACGTATATTATACATAGTAGTACCTACAGTAGGTTTCAGAGTTTGAGAGTTTAATTCTATCTGGGAGCGAACTCGCAACATGAAAGGGTCGTATCCTAAAACAAATTTTCGAATAAAAGTAAAGGAAATTCCCTCTATGCGTTCCACACGTCCATCAATACACATACAGACTAATTGTTAAAGATTTCGTAATGGCAATTATTGTGCAAATTATAACCCTTAACGTCAGAAATTAATCAAAGTTAATATTACACAATACAAAATTGACATAACTGACAAAGTAACTCCCACTTTACCAATGGCGTAATTCATGGGTGGTGTGACCATGTGAGGGAGACGAGAGAGGAGGAGGAGGAGTAGATACTGCTTGGAAGGAGAATAATAGTAAATCCCATAATTTACACTTTCTGGAAATTGTGTATTTCTTTAAACATACATTTCATTTTGACAAGGAAACTATCTTTTTCTATTTCTTCATGAAATGGGGTAAATATGATGTAAACACAGTGTGGGTAGCATATAAGCACTGCTTAACTGATATCTGCGCATCGCCGGCTAGTCATGTCAGTACCTGGCCGCAAAATATGGTAATACGGCGCAAAATAATAGCTTCAAAACCAGTGCAATACTCTTAACCCAATTCAAATTTGTATGCTCTTATCCCGATCTGCTCGCATTCATAGTTACTCGTAACCTGAGATACTATTACATGTATTATATATATCATATATACTGTTTATTTATATATGGTTATATATATTGTATATATGGTATAAATATACAATGTTATATACTATAATCTATATATTCATACATATGCATGCATATATATATATATATAATATATATAAAATATATATATATATATATATATATATATATATATATATATATATATATATATATATATATATATATATATATATCACATACACATGCATACATATACATTTAATAAACACATACATATATTGTTTATGTATATATATATATATATATATATATATATATATATGTGTGTGTGTGTGTATGTGTGTGTGTGTATGTGTGTGTGTGCGTAGCACGTGTACGTGGAGAACCATAGGGAAAATTAAATTGGGCATAAATACAGACAGGGTTCATTATGTATATTATAAAGAAACCTTCATGATGAATGATACACACATACAAATTTTATATTTTAAATAGTAGGGTAAGAGTTTGAACAAATCATCAGAAACATGTTTCTGTGACCCTTAAATTTTACAAATTCAATTGGAAGTAAATGCATGTCTAGCCGAAATTCATATGCCAAATAATGCTTTCCTTACTAAACCTATATTATTATTCCTCTCCAGCATATAACAACATAAAGCTGCTATTTTTGTCCAACAGATAGCATGATTGTTTTCCATTACATGACAATTGCGCTGTTATCTTTGACATGTCTAGGGTTTTTCATGTTCTATTCTCTTTTCCAGTCATTTTCAGACTGCTCAGTACAAAAACGGTCAGACTCACATGGGAATTGATGACTGTACCCTTTTAAGAGTTCTTTGTGAATTA
>NC_090730.1:145106826-145129326 GCF_036898095.1 Palaemon carinicauda
TGCTACTTTCCTCTTGGTAAGAGTAGATGAGAAATTTAAACTATTGTAAGCTATTCTAGGATAAGGACACTACAAATTCAAACCATTGTTCTCTAGTCCTCAGTAGTGCCATAGCCTCTGTACCATGGTATTCCACTGTCTTGTGGTACAGTTCTCTTACTTGAGGGTACACTCAGGCACACTAATCTATCTGTTTTATCTTCTAGTTTTCTTTTAAATGGTGTGTTGGGCTGGCTTAATAAAAAGGTCATGGATGCCTGTGGTTCATGAAATTGTTTTTGCCTTATCTATTTCTTTATCTTCCTCACACTATTTTCAAAACCATTCTTACTGTCCTCCCTTTAGTTGAAGTGGTTATCCTGGAGGGTACTTTGCTTTGCATGGTGTGTAGGCTCCGCCATGTTGATCAATTTTATCCAACTTTTTATCACTACTCTATGGGTTGTATCAATCACTTTATATATTTCTGAAGATATTAATTTTGTCGTCAATATTCTTTACCTAGTTTTTAAGTATGATTAATGTTTTTTATAGATATTAATTTTTATCCAGTATGGAGACATTGAACGAAATCCAGGACCATTACATTCCAGACTTTGCTAGTGTTTTCTACTGTATTGCAATATTCGTGGCCTGCATGCCAATATTCAAGACCTTACATTTGCGTCCAGACAGTACGATATTCTTTTATGCTCAGGAACTTTGTTTTTTAATATGAGGCATTCATCTGTGCTCCTTATTGCTGGTTTTAAGAAGCCAATAAATTTGAAACGAAGCCATTCCTGCTATGAATGTGGATATCATGAGACTCAATTGATAAAAGTTTACGACAGGCATAACAATTTCTATTTGCGTTCAATCTACTGGAATCTAGACATGTATGATTTTGTCTTAGATTGTCTTCTTACTATTACAGCTAAGATACAAGAGGATGATAGAAAGGTCTCTCTTATTTTTGTTGGCGATTTCAGTGTTCATCATACGGAGTGGTAAAATTATGTTTCTCCTACTGATCGCCATGGCTTAAGAGCTTTGTACTTTGCCTCTGAATCAGGCTGTGAGCAAATTATATGTGAAGTACTCACTGGTCTGGTAACTGCTTGGACCTTGTAGACTAATTATCAAGTGAAATACAAACCCTGGTTCAATGATGATTGTAAACGTTCTTAATTGGAAAAGTGGGAGGACTATCATCTTTGGGAGGGTAAACAGATCAGATATGACTTAAAATAGCTATACTCTGCTATACTCAAGAGAGTTTATACTTCAACTGAAAATGAATACAATCTAACCATAAAAGAAACCCATTCTAGTACAACCCAGGAACATAAGAGGCAAGCTACCCTTAAATTTACATTCTTTGGAGTAGACATAACAGTTCCCCCTTTACTTATACCAGATGGATGTCACTCACTGTTCAAAAGGAAAGGCAACCCTTTTGGCTGATGTGTTTGACAGTAATGAGAGAATAATGAGATACTTGATCTTCCGCATTCATGTTTTCCTGAAGTTAAATTAACTAGTTTAGCCTTTCGGATTCGTGAAATTAAAGCTCTCTTGATAAACCTTGATGGTTAAGGATGGGTAGCCTCAAGTGGAATTTTTTCTTTGTCTTTTATTGAGACTCCGGATTTCTTAGCTCTTAAGTTATCTTTTTGTCAGCAAGTTAGCAAGAAAAGGTTCTTTTAGCACTTGTTGGAGAATTGGTATGTTACTCCATTATGTAAATATGTTTATGATAGCTCAAGTCAAACTGCTTACCGCCCAGTTTTGGCAAAACGTCTAAATAGGTTTGCTGAAGGTAATCATCTGTTCCCTAGTTTGCAATTTGGCAATCGCAAAGGCCTTGGAGCATGCAATGACATTCTTCCAATCTCCAATGCTGTACAGAAATTCCTTGATAGTGGTCACGAAGTTCGTATGACTAGCCTTGATTTTAGTGCTGCCTTTGCCCGTGTTAATAACCAGGCCCTTTTTTCAAACTCAAACAGCTGGGAGTGGTTGGGTCTTTTCTTAGCATCATTATTGAAATTGAACCCTAATAAAACTCATAAGTATGATTGTAAGTAGGTCGAGGGCAGTGGCTCCTCAACATCAGGATCTCTACATTGATAAAGGTGTGTGTGTGTTTTTTTTTTTTTTTTTTTTTTAACACATTCTGCCTGTCTTCTTCAATTTCACAAAAAAAAATTAGCTTAAGAAAGTCTAGTCAAATTTTCGGTGATCAATCTTTTCTGAAGCGTTGTTTTAATTCTTTCATTCTGCCTTGTTTCTAGTATTGCTCTCCTGTCTGGTCTTCAGTTTCTGAATCTCATCTTAATTTGTCATTAAGATCTGCCCGGACAGTACCATCATGTAGGTAATATTAGGTATGCAGTTAATTCTAATAGTCATGCCTTCTCCAGCATGAAGTTCAGTATTACACAGTATTCTAGATGTTTTATTCCTGCTGTAAGCAAATTGTGATATGACCTTCCCAATTAGGTGGTTAAATCGATGGAACGTCAAAAATTCAAACACGCAGCGAATGTTTTTATGTTGAACAGGCTGACATAGGTCTATTTTCTTAGTTTATCTATGAAAGATCTATCTCAGTCCTGTTACCGTTCTTAAAATATGTTATTTTAATTGTTCATTACTTTTCTTGTATTTTATCTATTTTTCTCTCCTCACTGGGCTATCTTTCACTGTTTGAGTCCTTGGACTTATAGCATCCGGCTTTTCCAACTAAGGTTGTACCTTAGCTAATAATAATAATAATAATAACAATAATAATAATAATAATAATAATAATAATAATAAAAATAATAATAATAATTTTTTTTTTTTGGTGATTATCTGATTTTGTAATAATTCCCACAATGGATAGTTGTCGAAAGATATAAACCTACTCGTCAGTAATGACAGACCTCACGTAATGCAGAAATGTAAAGAAAATATTGGTTTGTATCCTTTGATACAAGAAACTACTATAATGTATAATTATAAGGCATACGATGAACAAAAAATCTTATCTTCTCATGACAAAAGAAAGATTTATGCCAGAGAGAGAGAGAGAGAGAGAGAGAGAGAGAGAGAGAGAGAGAGAGAGAGAGAGGGTAATATAAAATTGGTTCATCAAACAAATAAGTTTGTTCGTTTTTTGTTGCCCCACCTTAAGTGTGATACTTTGAACAGAAAAATTCCGATTTTTGGTATTTCAGGGGCTTGGGAATAGAAAACGGTTCACTGTTACGAGTCAAATATGGCGTAAAACGTCAATACATGAATAATTTCGGTAGTTAAACTTCGACTTGCGAAAACAATTGACAATACCAATACGCCATATGTGCAATTGAAAGAAATAAAAATCTTTTCGACCATTAATAAGCGCATTTATAAGAAAAAATGGTTCAATTTTTTTTTAACTTAGCCTGCCTCCCCTTTCTCTCTCTCTCTCTCTCTCTCTCTCTCTCTCTCTCTCTCTCTCTCTCTCTCTCTCTCTCTCTCTCTCTCAGGTGTCTAGTCGATCAATTTAAGGGAAAACTATAATAAAAATTTATCAAATTGGTATTGGTAAATTGAGTCTTCTGCTCAAATGAATATATACGACAACCATTGCAATTAAATATTTCTAGTTTTCGTAAATTATTACACGTACTCATAAATATTCAAACTTGCTATTAGTAGTAATGGTTATTTGCATAAACTCCATAGACAAAAGTACCGGTCTTTTCTCATTTTTTTCAATTAATGTGTCCGTACTGTTGATACATCCATATCATATCAGAAGTTTTCGTACTGTCTGCGTGGTAAAATAGACAAAATTCCGTACGTAATCCATACTCCCACACCCGTACTCTCTAGGTGGTGGTATTAGAACATAATCAACATGGATACGAGAACAAACAAACGTAGAGAATATTCTAACAACATGTAAGAAAAATATATGGACAGGGGGAGGACAAATAATGAGAATGCCAGATAATAAATGGACTTTAAGAATATCAAAATGGGTCCCTAGAGATATCAAAAGAAGAAGGGGAAGGAAAAGAAGATGGAGTGATGAGCTAAGAAAGTTTGCAGATATAGTCTGCCAGAGAAAGACCATAAACAGATGGGAATGGATGAATAAGTCTCAAGCCTTTGTCCTGCAGTGAAGTAGTTATGGCTGTTGATGATTATATATATATATATATATATATATATATATATATATATATATATATATATATATATATATATATATATATATATATATATATATATATATAAAGAGAGAGAGAGAGAGAGAGAGAGAGAGAGAGAGAGAGAGAGAGAGAGAGAGAGAGAGAGAGAGAGAGAGAGAGAGAGAGGAAATGTCTTAGCGTCCACATAGTTTCCAGAATAACAGGAAAACTGCATTTACGTTTCTCCATTTATTATTTGGTGTCGAGGCGTGTTTGAATCACTTCGTGACCCTTCACCAAGGTTACATTGCTTGAGTGAAGCAACTACACTTTAATATAAAGGCTATGGTGGTGAAAATACACGCAAAAATATTTTTAAAAATCTGAAATTAACAAAAATTGTTAAATGAAAACTTTAAGATTCTTTAAAGTGTAAAGGTTTCATTGCAGAGAAAAGACAGGAGCATCGAGACTATAAAATCATCATAAGGGAAGGTGCCACTCCAAATGGAATAGAGTCCGAGATCAATGCAGATCACAAACCTAAATTTCTGATGGAGCATGTAAGCTTCAAAAATTCATCTTCTTGGAATAAGAGAAGACGTTTCTGAAGAACCGACGTCAATCCCACAACAAAAATGGAATCGTAAGCTTCCACGAAGAAGGGGAGGGCTTGTGAGATCAGTCATGAAATTCTGTGAATCTATGACTTGTAGAAAATAATTTATGTGCTTAAAAATTGATCCTCAATTTTTATTTTTGTTTCAGAGAATCTAAAGTTCCCATAGCCTTTATTAAAGCTATCTTGATGAAATGTCACGAAGTGGATCGAAACACGTGTCGATACCAAATAATAAATGGAGAAACGTAAATGTAATTTTTCTGTCATCTAAAAACTACCTGAAGGACAATTTCTCCGGAGATGCTATCTTCGATTTTTGGATGCCACTAAGACATTATCAATTCATTATTAACGTAAAGTAACATATGCTTAAATACCATTATATATATATATATATATATATATATATATATATACAAACACACACACACACATATACAGTATATATGTATATATATATATATATATATATATATATATATATACACACACACACATATATATATATATATAATATATATATATATATATATATATATATATATATATATATATATATATATATATATATATATATATATATATATGAGAATGATAATGAGAGCAGTAGTTGGCTTCAACCAGGTGTAATCCGTAATGTGAGCTTGCAAGTCTTCGCAAGCAAAGCATTATATTTTCACATGGCCATACTTTAACCACCAAAAGATGCTTTTGTGCAATAATGTGCTGTGATGCAGGAGTAAATAAAACTTTCATCTGGATGAATAACAGCTTTTCTAAATGTTTAAATTTCAATGAAATCTAATTATCTAAATTTATCACTTTCTCCTTTCAATAATTTTTGTGTAAACAATGTTCCTCATATGGCCTGGTAAATAGTGAACTAAACTATAAATTACCAACCAGATAAATACGTAATTCAAAAATAACAATAACGATAATTACAACTAAAATGAAGAACGGGGTGAACAAGAAGACGAAGAAAAACCTTTCAAATATCGTCAAAGAAATTTTGAGCACCCCAATTTCACCGTTCAGTATCCACTAGTTGGTAGTATGTTGGCCCGGGCACCAGCCACCCATTGAGATACTACCGCTAGAGAGTTATAGGGTCTTTTGACTGGCCAGACAGTATAGTAGAGTAAGGCAATTTTGGACAGAGGCAATTTTGGACAAGTAAGGCAAATATTGGACAGATACAATATCTCTAAAACTTTTATAATTTTCAAAAACTATAATGCTATTAGAAATTGTCCAACCTTCTACTTTATAAATATTAGTATGTCTGGTTTTTAAAAAGTATTAAGTACCCCTACGTAAACTGTTGAATATGGGTGTCCAATAAACAAATTAGTGGATGATGCTAAAGGAAGGTTTAAAACAAAAAATGAATGAAAACATATGGAATATCTAGTGTCCAATTTTGCCTCGCCTTGAAAAATGGTAAGGCAATTTTGGACACTTAATTTAAAAAAAAAAAAAAAACATCATTTCATAATGTTAAGTTATTAAGTAATAGATTTTGTAAACTATCTGTCTATCTATCTATCTATCTATCTATCTCTCTCTCTCTCTCTCTCTCTCTCTCTCTCTATATATATATATATATATATATATATATATATATATATATATATATACATACACACACACACATACATATATATATATATACATATATATATATATATATATATATATATATATATATATATATATATATATATTCATAATAATTTCAACTAGAAATATAGATAAAGGATAGCTCTTTGAAAATATTTTCTATCATTTATTTCAATAGAAAATCATATTGATTTATAAGAAAATGAAAAAGGAAAAGTTTTCTTTTCATAGAAAATGATAATCAAACCTATTACTAATGAGAAAATAGGGACAAGTACAAAATTGGAAATAAAGGTGAACAATTCAATATATACTATAGCCATATACGTGACAATCTAAATGCTTGAATATATGACGGGTCTATTTAATTCAACCGAATGCTCTAAAAACAGCTTCAGTTCTTTTAAATATGGCACTAAACAGTTTCTTTGAGGCATGGGTTCCATAAATAAAGGACTATTAATTCCATCTGTAATTTGAAAAAGGTATGTATCCGTTTGGTGCTCTGGATACTACTCTACTTCTAATGCCCGGCAGTTGATCTTACTGGAATTAGTATGGACCGGCAGGGGTCACTTGCCTTATTTAGATAGGCGCTGCGCATCACTAAGAAACTGGCTATTCTTTGATGAATTTAGCCTATGAATCCTCTATGGATTTAGTCAGTCTATGGAAAGCGAAAATGGAAGAATTGTCAACAGTCCCGGCCGTAGTGGGTTGCTAAGAAACTCCCGGTTTGTAAATACTAAAGAAAAATTGAAAATTGGTAATTGAAATGTTAGAACCATGAATCAAACTGGGAAGTTACAGCTAGTAGAGAATGAATTTATGAAATATAGTTTGGATATCTTTGCCCTAAGGAACAGATGGAGTTAGAAGAGAAGGGGTAGGAATAATGATGATGATACCAAGAGCAGAAAAGGCATTAACCAAATGGAGAGCTGTAGGTAGCAGATTGTTACTTACAAAAATTATTATTATTATTATTATTATTATTATTATTATTATTATTATTATCATTATCCTTATTATTATTATTATTATTATTATTATTATTATTATTATTATTATTATTATTATTATTATTATGAGTTATTAGGGCCTATAGAAACCAGAGAAAAAGAGAATTTTTCGCGAGTTCTAAATGGCTTCGGAAGAAAATCGTGATTCTCCAAATGGATTCAGAAGAAATTACCATAGACTTAGCGACTTAGCTTGGAATTCTGAATGATTCCAGATGCGAATCTGAACGACTTCGAAAGAAAACCCTGAATCTCCGAATGTCTTCAGAAGAAATAGCCGTAGACTTAGCATAGAGTTCTGAATGTGTCCAGAACGGAATCTTCACGGAGCTGTAAATCAAAATCAAATCACGTAATTTATCATCACCATCATCATCATAATTTTTCGCGAGTCCTAAACGGCTTCGGGAGAAAATCTTCGTGCATCTCCAAAAGGATTCAGAAGGAATATCCATAGACTTAGCATGAAATTCTGAATGACTCCAGAAATCTCTGAACGACTCCGGAAGAAAATCTTCCTGAATCTCCTCTCCAAATGACTTCAGACGAAATAGCCGTAGACTTAGCATAGAGTTCTGAATGACTCCAGAACGGAATCTTCCCGGAGCAGTTCTGAACGGCTCCGCCCCGGTTTCCAAAAGACTTCTGAAGACCTGATCTCTCTTTTTTTTCTTTTTTTAAACATACCTTGCAACACCTCACGATCTGTATGTACTGTAGCTATGGAAGTTTACGCAGTGAACATTGGGAGGAGGATTTCACTTTACTCACAGAGCTCGCGTTCTGGCGGAACAGGTAACTGACTGTGAGAATTTTGTTACAACTACAGGATGAACTGGAGGCTATTCGGAACACCATCATCTACAGATAGTTTGGATAGGTGCTGCCGAAGTTGGCGAGCTAAGATCATAATGTAAGCGCCTTGAAGGATAATTTGCTTGCAGTTTAGCGACGATGTCCTATAATTGGATTGCATTGGTGCAAAGCGGTGAGCGACGTGTGTTTCTTCAAAATTCGGCATTGAAGATAGAAGATATCAGGACGGCATTGGTAAATATATCGTGTTGCTCATCGTCGACTTTAGTATAATGGCGTATAGTGTATGCCGAGAAATCAATGGCATCCATGTCTTAACCCATCGCCCTTATAGGTAAAGATATGAAAGCCATCGATATCTCCGAGGAATCTGACGAACCGAGGACAAACAACACTGAAATGTCTCTTGAAATCTCGAAGGAGACTGGCGAACTAAGCAAAGAAGATCTTGAAAAAACTATAAAAGACAGAAGAGAATAGAGAAGGAAAGCCTTTATATGAAGAAGTATAAAAGATAGCCTTTAATTATAGAGGTAAGTCAACTAAAAACTGAGGTCAAATAGCCTCTACTATTAGCGGTTAGTCGCCTTAAAACAGAGGTCTCAAAGAGCCTCTAGTTCTAGAAATAAAGCACCAAAAAATAAAGGTCAAAGAGCTTTTAATGTTAGAGGTAAGGGGATTAAAATAAAGGTCAAAGAAACTCTAATGCTAGAGTATAGCACCTCAAAATAGAGGTCAAAGAGCCTCTAATGTTAAAAGTAAGGAGCCTCAAAATAGAAATCAAAGACCTTCTAATGCTAAAAGTAAGGAGCCTCAAAATAGAGGTCAAAGAACCTCTAATACTAAAAGTAAGGAGCCTCAAAACAGAGGTCAAAGACCCTCTAATGCTAAACGTAAGAAGCCTAAAAATAGAGGTCAAAGAGCCTCTAATGCTCAAAGTAAGGAGCCTCAAAATAGAGGTCAAAGAGCCTCTAATGCTAAAAGTAAGGAGCCTCAAAATTGAGGTCAAACAGCCTCTAATGCTAAAAGTAAGGAGCCTCAAAATAGAGGTCAAAGACCCTCTAATGCTAAATTTAAGAAGCCTCAAAATAGAGGTCAAAGAGCCTCTAATGCTTAAAAGTATGGAGCCTAAAAATAGAGGTGAAAGAGCCTCTAATGCTAAAAGTAAGGAGCCTCAAAATAGAGGTCAAAGAGCCTCTAATGCTAAAAGTAAGGAGCCTCAAAATAGAGGTCAAAGAACCTCTAATGCTAAACATAAGAAGCCTCAAAATAGAGGTCAAAGAGCCTCTAATGCTAAAAGTAAGGAGCCTCAAAATTGAGGTCAAACTGACTCTAATGCTAAAAGTAAGGAGCCTCAAAATAGAGGTCAAAGAGCCTCTAATGCTAAACGTAAGAAGCCTCAAAATAGAGGTCAAAGAGCCTCTAACGCTTAAAGTATGGAGCCTAAAAATAGAGGCGAAAGAGCCTCTAATGCTAAAAGTAAGAAGCCTCAAAATAGAGTCAAAGAGCCTCTAATGCTAAAAGTAAGGAGCCTCAAAATAGAGGTCAAAGAACCTCTAATGCTAAACATGAGAAGCCTCAAAATAGAGGTCAAAGACCCTCTGATGCTAAAAGTAAGGAGCCTCAAAATAGGGGTCAAAGAGCCTCTAATGCTAAAAGTAAGGAATATCAAAACAGAGGTCAAAGACCCTCTAATGCTAAAAGTAAGGAGCCTCAAAATAGAGGTCAAAGACCCTCTAATGCTAAAAGGAGTCTCAAAATAGAGGTCAAAGAGCCTCAAAGAGCCTCTAATGCTAAAAGTAAGGACCCTTAAAATAAGAGGTCAAAGAGCCTCTAATACTAAAAGTAAGGAGCCTCAAAATAGAGGTCAAAGAGACTATAATGCTAAAAGTGAGCAGTCTCAAAACAGAGGTCAAATAGCCTTTAATGCTCAAAGTAAGGACCCTCAAAATAGAGGTCAAAGACCCTCTAATGCTAAACTAAGGAGCCTCAAAATAGAGGTCAAAGACCCTCTAATGCTAAAAGTAAGGAGCATCAAAATAGAGGTCAAAGACCCTCTAATGCTAAACGCAAGGAGCCTCAAAATAGAGATCAAAGAGCCTCTAATGCTAAAAGTAAGGAGCCTCAAAACAGAGGTCAAAGAGCCTCTAATGCTAAAAGTAAGGAGCCTCAAAATAGAGGTCAAAGACCCTCTAATGCTAAACGTAAGGAGCCTCAAAATAGAGGTCAAAGACCCTCTAATGCTAAAAGTGAGCAATCTCAAAATAGACTCAAAGAGCCTCTAATGCTAAAAGTAAGGAGCCTCAAAATAGAGGTCAAAGAGACTCTAATGCTGAAAGTGAGCAATCTCAATATAGAGGTCAAAGAGCCTCTAAATGCTAAAAGTAATGAGCCTCAAAATAGAAGTCAAAGGCCCTCTAATGCTAAACGTAAGGAGCCTCAAAATAGAGGTCAAAGACCCTCTAATGCTAAACGTAAGGAGCCTGAAAATGGAGATCAAAGACCCTCTAATGCTAAAAGTAAGGAGCCTCAAAATAGAGGTCAAAGAGACTCTAATGCTAAAAGTGAGCAGTCTCAAAATAGAGGACAAAGAGCCTCTAATGCTAAACGTAAGGAGCCTCAAAATTGAGGTCAAAGACCCTCTAATGCTCAAAGTAAGGAGCCTCAAAATAGAGGTCAAACAGCCTCTAATGCTAAAAGTAATCAGCCTCAAAATAAGAGGTCAAAGACCCTCTAATGCTAAAAGTAAGTAACCTCAAAATAGAGGTCAAAGAGAGACTAATGCTTAAAGTGAGCAGACTCAAAATAGAGGTCAAAGGGCCTCTAATGCTAATTTTTAGTAAGGAGCCTCAAAATAGAGGTAAAAAACCCTCTAATGCTCAAAGTAAGGAGCCTCAAAATAGAGGTCAAAGACCCTCTAATGCTAAAAGTAAGGAGCCTCAAAATTGAGGTCAAAGACCCTCTAATGCTAAACGTAAGGATCCTCAAAATAGAGGTAAAAAACCCTCTAATGCTCAAAGTAAGGAGCCTCAAAATAGAGGTCAAAGAGCCTCTAATGCTAAAAGTAAGGAGCCTCAAAATTGAGGTCAAAGACCCTCTAATGCTAAAAGTAAGAAGCCTCAAAATAGAGGTCAAAGAGCCTCTAATGCTAGAGGTAAAGCACTTCAAATTAGAGATCAAAGAACATATAATGCTAAGATTATAGTACCTCAAAATAGAGGTCATGGAGCCCTTAATACTAAAGGTATGGCACCTCAAAACAGAGCTTAAATATCCTCTAATGTTGGAAGTATGGCACCTCAAAATAAAAGGTCAAAGAGCCTCTAATGCTAGAGGTAAGGTACCTCAAAATAGAGGCCAAATAGTCTGGCCTATTCTTTGTATATTCACCTTATGCATTGGTTTCCTACGTGCCAGCGTTTTTCTGCGCCTTCACCAAAAACTGTACTTCAGCAGAATCTGAGCACAAACAGCATCCTGTGCGCCAACGCTCCAGTACTCTCCTTCACACTCGCGCGAGAGGCAAAAAGAATTAAAACTTTTTGACAGGTTAAAATTGACACGTTCCCTTCCCCGCAAACGCATGACAGCATGCCCGCAGGGCAAAAAGGGAAGAGGCTTCACAGAAGGGTTCAAGATCCCAAAGATTCCATCTTACAAGGCGAATCAAATGATTCCCCTGAAGAAAGGAAAGATGAATACTGTGAAGAACTGCAGAGTATAATAGGCGAGAACCTAGAGAGATATGAAAATTGTGATTAATGACTTCAATGCTAAAGTTGGAAAGAATAATCAAGGGATAGAAAATGTGATGGGCGTTGAGGTTCTTGGCGAAGTTGCAAATGAAAATGGGGCACATTTTATAAGTTATTGTTCAACAAATAATTTTGTTACTGGAGGTACTCTTTTCCAGCACAAGGAGATCTACAAATATACAAGGACTTCACCATGTGGCAATTACAAATATCAAATAGATCACATAGCCATTGATAGAGAAGGAGGACTCTGGGAAATGTAACAAGCTATAGAGGTGCAGTTATTGGTAGTGATCACCAGCTCCTCATTGCCACACAAATATAAAAACTGAAAGAACCCAACAGAAATGTAGATAGAATACCTAAGTTTGATACAACTAAGCTTCTAGAGGATGAGCACAGAAATCTTTGTAACTGAATGTAGGAATCGATTTACAGTCTTAAGAGACTTTAAGAGACAAAATTTTGGGACATGCAGTTACAAGGAGAAAACCATGGATATCAAATGATACTTGGGATACTATAAAAAGAAGACAAAGACAGAAATTGATTTCTTAAAGTTTTCGAGGAAGTAATGAAAATTACAAGGCAGAGCAAGCCAAGTATTTCAGTATTGATAGTGAGGTCAAAAGAAATATCAGGAATAATTGGAGAGAATATTTAGACAGGAAAGCTGATGAGGCTGACAAAGATATGAATTCAGGGAGTGGTTTTGTTGTAGGAATTGCTCTTGGAAATATTAATGAAATCTCTATGGAGAAAAAAGAAGCATATACCCATCAAAAAGAAAGATGGATCTGTTATAACAAAAGAACATGAAGAAAAGTAACGTTGGATTGAACACTTTAGTGAGGTCATGAATAGGAAATACGAAGGGAATAATTTGGTTGATATACTGAAACTGATGAAGACCTTGATGTGCCCAAGAATGAATTAGGTGTGTTTGAAGTCGAAGCTATTCTTAAAAAGAAACTCAAAAGATGGAAAGCCCCTGGATACGGAGGAATAACTGCTGAGATGATATTGCCATAAAAAGAAGTGACTCCCAGATTACCTACAAGATTATTTTGTAGAATGTGGCGTGAAGAGGCAAAGCCTTATGTATGGGAGCTAGGAGTGCTGGTGAAAATGACAAAAAAATATCTGACTGATTGCAATCATTACAGAGGGATCACACTTACGTCAGCTGTCATGAAAATATATAGAATGCTCATTTAAAGAGACTAGAGAGAAAGATTGATGAAAAGTTGAGAGATGAACAAGCAGGATTTAGAAAAGGTAGAAGTTGTACTGACCAAATTTTCATTTAAGACATGTGGTACAGCAATATGTAGAATATAGAATTCCACTTTTGATGGTATATGTGGGCTAAGAAAAAGCTTTTGATTATGTGCTCTGGCAAATTTTGTGGAAAGTCCTGCGACATTAAGGAGTTCCTCTCAAATATGTAAATTTAATTGTCTGTTCATAAGCATAGCAAATGCAAAGTTAATGTTAGTGGCGTCTTATCAAACGAATTTCCAGTAAAAAGTGGAGTACTCTAAGGGAATGTGTTGTTACCTATGTTGTTTATCCTCCTCATAGATTTTGTAATGCATAGATCGGTTGGGGATGGTGGAGAAGGATTGGACTGGATTGGTAACAGAAAATTAGGAGACCTAGAGTATGCTGATGACGCTGCCCTAATTAGCAGAACACCACAGGGCTTGGAAAGCTTGCTTACCAGAATGCATGAAAAATCACATGAGGTTGGGCTCGAGATAAATAGAAGAAAGATGATGAGAACGGAATATGCAATGGAAGATGAAATATCTTTGGAAGGATAAAGGATTAATGAGGTAGAATTATTTAAACATTTATGAACTATGATATCTAATATAGGAGCTTTAGAATTTGAGTTTAATGAAAGATTGAAAAAAGCAAATCAGAGGATGGCTAGGTTAAGTCAAATTTGGAAATCAGGTCGCCTAAAATTACATATAATAATCAGGCTATATATCAGTTTAGTGATATCGGTGTTACTGTATGGTCGTGAATCTTGGTATATTAATGAAACTCATTTTGTAGAAGTGAGAACAAAGCCCTCAGAATAATATTGGGTGTTAAATGACAGGACAGGATTAGAAATGAAACTAAGAGAGATTACTCGAGCGCCACATGTGGATGAGATCATGGTGAGGGGTAGATGGAGATGGTTTGGGGATGCTCTTTGTTTTCCCTAAGAGACATTAGTTCACCAAACTTTAAACTGGCCTCCACAAGGCACTAGAAGAGTTGGAAGACTCAGGACTATAAAGCATGAAGTAGGATATTGTAATTGGAGAAGTATTGAATTAAAAGCTGAAGATAGAGACGACTAGCGAAATCTAATTGAGGCCCTTTGCGTCAATAGGCGTGGGAGGAGATGATGATGATAATATGTGGGCAGTGGCTTCAAGCATCTAGCTCAAGGCGAGTCACTTAGCCTCCTTCTTCCTCTAAAAACCCTTTTGTTGCTCTACCCATGCAAAATAATGGACGATCCTTAATATCTTCCAAAATAATTTGAATTTCTTTTTTATTTATTTTATTTTAGGTATAAATAAATCCTTATCATTCACTATCGGGACTATCCTAGCAGTTTAATTATCACTATTTATTACCCTGGTCAATTCAGATTTTTTTGTATTTACGTTAGTGTTTGCAGACATTTTTTCTTAAAGAATCGAGAGATATTTGGTTGCTTTGTATTTCCACGATTTGTCATGTTTCTATCTCTCTTTGTGTTTTTCCTTTTATTTTTCTTCATTTCATCTTTTTTTCTTAAATCTTCGATTGTATCCCTTTCTTTTGTAGGTAAAAGTATCTCTTTGATGGCTCGTTCATAGTATGAGGTAACAATGATAAGAATAAAATGGATAGGTACAACTTAGGACGAATATTGTTTATGGGATCAGCTTTGCCCCTCCTTGATGTATCTATCATGCTGTTCACTCTAATGTTGCTCCATTTAACACCATATCAAAAAGGCAACATGACAGTTATCAACATGGAAATTAGCAGGAACAGTGAAAATATATTCTATTTCAATTCCTGAAATTTTCATTTGGATATGTGAATTATTATAGGAACAATGTATACAGTAGAGTTTTTTTTTTTTTAGATATTTCTAACATTTGGGTTGACACCCCTCTCGAGGATGTTACCATGTTTTGGTAAATCTTTTTGAAGGTTTCACCCCCTGAGTGTGAACAGCTTTAAGAGTGTCCCCAGTATTAAATAACTTTTTGAAAATCATATCATAACCATCGAGCTAGAAAGAAACTTTTTTCTTTTTTAATGTAACTCACTTTTAGGGTGTCACCATGGGCAGACACCCCTATTACTGCACCCCTTATGTCTTATTTTGAATTTTTATGATTACATATATGCACATTTATACATAAAAGTATATTTGTGTGCTCGAATACAAAGTTTGATTTACATATTCATATAGTAAGGCAAAATTGGACAGTTTTCAAAACCATGGTCGGGCAAAATTGGACAAGCAAACTTACTCACTTTTTTCTTGGCGAGGCAAAATTGGACAATCTTGGATTACGGACACAAAAATTTATGTCAGTCTATAATTTTTTTCTTACATATTTATATTGATAGGGATCACAAATTGTCATAGTTTGCCCAACTGAGCGTTGGCGCTTAACAGAGATACAGACGTGTCCAAAATTGCCACACTGTCCAAAATTGCCTCGCCTCTGAGATATTTTTTTTATTACTGTAATACGAGAATTTCTAATTCTTTGATGATTATGAAACAAGCCATTTTTATAGATGAGACCTCCCTCTCTTGAAAACATGTTTGGTATTTGGTCATAAATTATTAATATAGATTTTGTACAAAGGTTACTAAAAAGGTGTCCAAAATTGCCTAACCCTACTATACTACATTAGATCGTTCTCTCTGTTTACGGTTCATTTTCCCTTTGCCTACACACACACACACTCAGCAAATAGTCTGGTCTATTATTTACTTACTTCCTTATGTCCTCATACACCTGACAACACTGAGATTACCAAACAATTATATACCTAAGCGGTTACTGCACTGTAATTGCTCAGTGGCCACTTTCCTCTTGTTAAGGGTAGAAGAGACTCTTCAGCTATGGTCAGCAGCTCTTCTAGGAGAGGGACACTCCAAAATCAAACCATTGTTCTCTAGTCTTAGGTAGGGCCATAGCCTCTGTACCATGGTCTTCCACTGTCTTGGGTTAGAGTTCTCTTGCTTGAGGGTACACTCGGGCACGCTGCGCTGTTTCTCTTCCTCTTGTTTTGTTAAAGTTTTCATAGTTTATATAACAGATTTTATTTTAATGTTACTCTTATTAAAAAATTTATTTTTCCTAGTTTCCTTTCCTCACTGGGCTTATAGCATCCTGTTTTTCAAGCTAGGGTTGTAGCTTAGCAAGTAATAATAATAATAATAATAATAATAATAATAATAATAATAATAATAATAATAATAACCGAGGCAAAACCAGCAAAATTGAAGACTGGAAATAGAAACGGAGGTATAGTAGGTTAAAAAGTGAGAGCAGCTACGGGACAAGAGAACACTGCAAAGACCGAGTAATGAAAGAAGTAGATTAAATTAATTTTGCTTAAATGGGTTGTAAATTAGCGTTTCTTCTTCATTAGGGTAGTGGTGGTGAAGGGGGTTGGGAGTAGAGGAACGGAGAATAATATCGCCATTATTATTTTACCGGTCGAGTAGCAATTCTAATTGGAAAAGCGGAATGTGCAGGCCCAAGGGTCAAAGATAGGAACTATTGCTCTCCTCATTGGATCGCGTTGTATTGCTTTTTTAGGTTCTATATATCGAAATTGTCGATTGATTGATTGATTTGAGGTTTTCTGGCATCCTAACATCTAAGGTCATTGACGCCGAACGAAATTGTCGAAGTAATTTACGGTCATGGTCAGGATGTTAACACGAATATTAGTATCAATACCATTATCAAAATAACGACAACAATACTGATATTATTGATATTGATAATAATAATAATAATAATAATAACAATAATAATAATAACACTAATAATAACAATAATAATAGTAATGAAATTAATAATAATAATAATAATAATACGGAAAGGTTATGGATACTTACACAGTACATTGAGAGATGCAAGAGGACTCATAACTTTGCCAACGATATTTGTTACCTGGCACTGATAGGTACCACTGGCACGACGACTAACTCTCTGCAGTACAAGGTTTTTCCCTTGTGCCAAAACTCCCGTTTGTAGGTTGGTCTCCAGACGTTCGCCCTGGGAAGGATAAGGGAATAAGTGTTACAGGAAGTATTGACGGAAAGAGAATGGTCAATCATGCAGAAAACGTTTTTTTGGAAATTATGAAAATATTGAAGAAAAACAAGAGCATCAACAATATCAAAAGATGGATAACAATAACCTGTAAAGATAAGCTATAAATTATAATGATGTTTAGGTGGAATGAAGATGATATTAAAGCAATAACAATAAGAGTTGATTGGAATTTAAAACCATATCAAACCAGTCTTTCCATAAACAAAGGTTTCGTTACTTAAAACTCAGTAACATCATTACATGCATATTGCACAAGTGCGAGGACCAACCTTTTAATAGCCTGTTTTTTTCACTAGGTCTCATATATACGAACCTAGAGCAAATACATTCCAAATTTTGCGACGGTGAAATAATCACCAATGACCCATTTATGCCATTGCCAGTCTCAAATGGGCCAACTTTGAAATTCATTGTTTAGAACCTCCACATGGGTATTTGCAATTCAATTTGCATGATGTATGTGGTACGAATTTCATTAAAACAATTTTCAAAGGGGGTGAACTCTAACGAGGCACAAATAAAAGAAAAGCTCCTTTATATTGACTGAGTGCACATATTTAAACGCAAGTCACCCCAGCGATGTACACACTTCAACATTAAAACAAAAAAGACGATAAATATTCAGAAAAATCAAACCAAAGTATTTCACCAACAGCAAACGGCACGAAACAACAATAACAAACAATCAAAAGTGGCAACAGAAAATTAACCGGAGCTCCATTCCGAAGGCAGAAACAGAATTCGAAAACAATCGGACAGTGCCGGAATACATTTGACTGTGAACCTGACATTTATGACATCGAAGTGGTGACCGATCGCGGGATCCAGTCAAAACAGCTTTGGGCAATCAACATTTTCTTTTCTCTCCGTAAGTCGTTGAGTTTTTTTCTATCCAACTTGTTTTGATAATTTCCTTTGCCATGCATAAATGTTTTTATACCCCTATTATATATACAGCCCTTTTTAATCTTTATTTCTAATGATTTTTTCCCGTCCTCTTATTCCTTCATTTTCATTCATTAATTTTTAACATTTTCAAGTTGCTTTTCAATTATTCAACAATTAAACAGATAAAAACACATGAATTAACATTTCAACCAATCACGGTATACTAAGAGAAACCTCTTTGATCCTTGGTCAATTTTTTTTTTTCACTTATGCTGTAAAGTTCTCTCCGAAAGCGAAGCACCACAGGTTTTCATGTAACATTCCAACAATTTATCTAAATCTAAATCTGATAGTCAGAGGTGTCAAAATATTTTGAAATAGATATGCGGAATAGCAGGGGCGAGAGAGAGAGAGAGAGAGAGAGAGAGAGAGAGAGAGAGAGAGAGAGAGAGAGAGAGAGAGAGAGAGAGAGAGAATATAACAAAATTGTACTTACTAGAAAAATTTGACATTTTTGTAAATGGGAAAACTATCCGTAAACGACAGAAAAACTTCAACTTGGAGATAAATGAAAATAAAACAATTAAATTCGTGGCGTAAGCTATAAGTTCTTTAACATTCTATTGATTAAAAATACAGAAACCGGCCTTCGCCAAAAAGGTTTAAAATTTGTGAAACTGGATATTACTACTGCAAACAATATCATGGAGCCTATATAACTAAATATACATATTATACATATATACATGGATATATATATGTAATATACTGTGCATACACACAAATACATATATAACACACTGACAAATATATTATATATATATATATATATATATATATATATAAATTAAATTACATATACTGTATATATATATATATATATATATATATACACATATACATATATACATATATATATATATATATATATATATATATATATATAATTTAATCTACATAAATAGCATGAAAGGCAAGGTTTAGAAATATTAATTTCATTTTTCAAGTGGAATGCGATATTTCTATTTCTCTTATATAATGATATGAATAAAAAAAATGCTATAATTTTACATGTTGAATGTTTGCACCTTGTAAATATTATATATCTTGATTTAACCGGTTTTCTTCACAAACGCAAGAAAAAAATAGCTTAAAATAAAAAAGCTATAATCAACTGTAGTCGGGGACCTAACACAATGGCCTCTGAGAATATTCTTAAGCTAATATTGTCAATATTCTCAGGTGGCCTTCATGGAGTTAAAGAACATTATTATATATAAAAAAAAAATGTCCAGAAATAAGTTTTGCTTTATACCTATAATCTTTTACAAGACTGAAATGTGGTTTTCCAAAAATTCTTTATGTGATTTGAACGATTTTGTTGAGTTTTTGGTATCCAGAATGAGCAAGTTTGAATTTAGGACTTCACACAACTACGGGATATTAGTACAGCAAGAGCCCGTGTTTAGCCACAAGGGTCAGGCAATATTCAACAACAAAAAATAATGACTAGCCAGACATAGGAAAATTCTAAATAAAATACAGGAACTTCGCTGGGACTGGGTATCACAGGCAGAGTTCCTAGCCTGTCACTATAGGCTGGATCTTACCCTGCCTAAAAGGGGCCACAGGAGACTACGTCCCTTACTGGGCCAAGGGGGACTATGTCCCTAAACTGTCACAGGGGATTGTGTATTCGTTGCCACACGTCACTAACCCAGGCTGGGAAAGGGGAGAGAGAGAGAGAGAAAGGGACATCATCTACAGTAGATCTATATTTCTAAAAGGATCGCCGTCAATTCAGGTTCATCTCAAGTCACTTTGACATTTGACAAAAGAGTTAAATATAGCCCTGGGTAAAATTCGTCTTACTCGATGTGAGAGAGGGTTTCAATATGTAAGCACCCCCAACTGCACTATGTTGAAATAAGCGTGTTCAAGCATGACCAACACAGAATAAAGACAACGCCCCCGAGTCTGAGTGACTTGAAAACCAACCACCCAGGAGAATTTCGGTCCGTTTGTACATAAAACGGGTACCCAAGAGACGTAAGCAACTATGGACAAGTTGTTAATTGACATATGGTCACATGAATATACTTATATTAACAGCTAACATGAATACAAGTAAAAAACTCGAAGGCTCATAATCATGAACAATAGAAAGATTAGATTTTGCATCCATCAAAATAAGGCTTAGTTGTAAAAAAAATTTTTAAACAATTTATCTATACAAACGCTTAAAAATACGTTGTGTCCCGAGAAAAAGACAGATGACTTTTGGTGATATACAACAAAAGAGTTCAAGACCTCTTAACCATACACTCATAAATTGTTGTTATTTAGATCTGGAAACCTAAACAAGATGAAAAAGTGCCAGTTCCACTCATCATGTACAGAATTTATCCAGTATTTTTCATATTTTCAGTTTTTTACCCAACTTTTCCATATAGATTTAGGAAGGATCTAGGAAAAAGAATTAGTTATTACATGGCAAACAACGCAAAATATTAGCTGAAAGTCAGTAATAACTGTAAAATGTTAAAAATTGTATATCAAACCGTAATACATGAAGCAATACAAGTTTTATTGTAATATATTTTAGAATTTAGACAATCACCTCATTTTTTACTAAAATATCTATTTTGCCACACAGTTACACAAGAACAATTTGTACCTATCGTACTTGAAAAGGGTTAAAGAACTGGAGAGTCCAATATAAATGAAGTGTTGAAATTACTAAAAGGGAAGTTAACTTTGTGAGTCATCGTTTAATTCTGAATGACCTGACAAGAAGTTGCAGTCAAGATGAGTGATGAAGGGCGATTCAACAAGACCCTTCACACGGGGATAAAGGAATCAAAGACTTTCTTCCCCATGGCAATCAGCGGTTTGATTAAATTCGATTTTGTGACTGAAAAGTGCCCCAGACGAATTAAAACGTTTGACATCATGTTCCTGTTCAAACACCCCAATTGCAACAACCGTCCCATTAAAACTTTGTTAACACTAGAAAAGTTTTCAGATAGTTCTAATCTACTACTTCTCCTATCGATACTTTTCCCTGATACAGTGTTCGATAGTTCTGCTTCATTCACACTCCAAATCTCTCTCTCTTTCATCTTGTAACCTTATATGAGTAAGAATAGACCATTCTTGACGTCGTAACACTCGTTAAGCCATCTGCTACCCTTATCACTTTGCAAACCTCAATTTCCCTTCGATTACACGGTTCAGCAACTGCATCTCTCCTTCTATTATCATTTTAAAAACTCTCTCACGTTTTACAAATTGAAGCGGATAGTTGTTCCATTCCCCATTTCTCTAGAAAGTTTCTCCTTTAAGCAACAGAAAAAAAAGTCGATCAAATATTTACAAAAACCCTTAAACCCAGACACCTTTTAATATTTCATCCTCTAGTTCCCGTCTTATATAGTGAATAGCTCTTTTGATAAAAAAAAACCTAAAAAAAAATGACCTCACTTTTATCTTCACATCTTTCATACGCTACACCAAGTTCTTGAAATATAAACTCCATAAAGATATTTGTATACTCTTCAGATGACATTTAGCTTTCGCATTGTATCTTCCACGATGTTTATCCGAATTTAATTTAATTTCCAAATTTAATTTTTGTTTTCAATGAGTGCCGTCAAAATCAGATTTGGTTATATTTCAAACGAGAGAGAGAGAGAGAGAGAGAGAGAGAGAGAGAGAGAGAGAGAGAGAGAGAGAGAGAGAGAGAGAGAGATATTTTCCAAAGAGTATATCTGATAAGTGGTCATAATATAATTTGCACATCAAATAATATACTGCACGCAATGAAAACGTTGCTTCTAATTTCTTGACTGAAATAACCATTGCAGAATTTCTAACTGGAGCCATGGAAACTCCAGAGTAGATTAAATTTATAGTTAACAAATACAATAAAAGGGGGTTTTATCTTTTTTAATAGGATCAACCCTTTAAAGGAAATAAGCTAAATGTTGAAATAATTGTGCGTATGTGTATATATATATATATATATATATATATATATATATATATATATATATATATATATATATACACGTACACGTATACATAATGTATGTGTTTGTGTACGTAAAACTATGAAAATACTGAGTCAATCCTGACTGATTTTCTAACCACAGGCAAACATACATTATATATATATATATATATATATATATATATATATATATATATATATATACATACATATATATATACACACATATATATGCGTAAAAATCA
>NC_090730.1:145134326-145159326 GCF_036898095.1 Palaemon carinicauda
ACAGACGAGCTTCAAACAATTAGAAAAAGGATAAAATTACTTAGCATGCATGGGATGCTAAATTATTTCTTTATTGAAAGAAAAATAGGTAACATAATATAAATCGCAAAAGAACTCGTATAGTTGGCTCTAAAAGAGATATCTTATGGGGCAATTTTTATTATATAAAAGTAGTGTAAGAAGTATATGGACCCCTCAAAAAGCATCATTATAAAACACAGATACAAACGTGCCGAGGATACATGTTTTTTAATATAATTTACTAAGGTATAATGAATAGTTATAACTAACGGGAGTTAATGAGTTGAATCTGCAGACGCGGTAATTCTGAAATAAGGCGTCATAAATGCAACGTTTCTCTCCAAAAATTAAAGTTAGTATGCATGGTTGAAAACCAGAAGTGAATGAAAAAAATATTTATAACTTAAATGAGACGAAGGATTGTTTGGTGAGAAAAGATGATGATGCAATGGAATTCTAAATATCTAAATATCTGAATAATCAAAAAAAAAAAAAAAAAAAAAAAAAAAGTATTAGGAACTTGTGAACGTCAGTATTAGAGATAACCAATGGTCACTATGTGATTAATATTCATGAGGATTATGAGAAATTGAAACTCATGATTTTATAACTGGTTAAATTAAATATTTTGGTAGTGTGCAAATAAATGTATAAATCCTACAAATCAGAACGGAACATTGTAATCCCAGTATTTTTACAAAGTTATCTTTGGCATTGGGTGTACATACTAATGCACTACACTATCGTAAATAAAACAAATAAAAACAGACTAAATAAGGTATGGACTTGAGGAATTTAAAAAGAGGGAAGATGTGACAATGAAAGGGAGAAATGTGTAATAGTCGATGTGATGTTACTACACTTAGCACGATATGAGTTACTAATGGTGCAGAAGTTGGTTGTCTGATACACACAAAAAGAAAGGAAGGAGAGAGAGAGAGAGAGAGAGAGAGAGAGAGAGAGAGAGAGAGAGAGAGAGAGAGAGAGAGAGAGAGAGAGAGGTATGGCATTATTGTCAAGAAAACTGTGGTGAATTGTGAAAGACTTCAAGTACGTTGAATTTGAATAAAGCCAAGTGTAGAAAGTGAAAAAAATATATACACTGTTAAACACTTGCTGTGAATAACGGTAAATGTCTGGCAACATTTATTTCAGGATATTTTACGGGTCTAAAAATAGTTATATTGACGTTAAGGAGCGAGATTAAGGTCACCAACCCGTTAAAAGATAATAAAGTATGGTAAAATTACCATCACCAGTATATATTCAAAGAGAATTTCAGATTAAAATTACGTTTTTTTTTAACAGCGTATCTAAAATAACATAACATACGGAAATCTAACAGAGTGACAATGAAAAATCCTAATCTAGGTCTTCCAGAGACTGGTGAATGAGTTGGAATGGGTATTTTGGTTGATTTGAATATATAATAAAGTAATACATGATCAAATTTTAGATTTTGACAGCCTAAAATAGAGGAAAATGGCCATAGTTTTATGGATTGTGATTAGGTGTAGTTTGATCGTTGGGAATACGTGGTTTTCAATAAAAAAAAATTCTTTAGAAAAGAGAAATTTGTTTGTTAAACCATGAAAAATATATATCTTGTAATGATATTAACAGAATATATATATATATATATATATATATATATATATATATATATATATATGTATATATATATATATAAATTTATATATATACAGTATACATATATATATTAACATATAAGTATATAAGTATACATATATATATATATATATATATATATATATATATATATATATATATATATATATATATATATATATATACATAAATACATATGTATATATACACACACATATATATATACATATATATATATATATATATATATTATATATATACATATATATATACATATATATATATATAAATATATATATATATATATATATATATATATATATATATATATGTTAAAATGGAAATGGGACCAATATCATATCAACTGGAGAGGAAGGACTCAAGATGGCTTTAAATCTTATTATACGCGCGAACTAAATTTTAAAAATGAGGCTGGCATGAAAGGTAAAAGGTAATTATGGAATGAAAAATGAGCTGGGGTTGAAAGAACTTGAGTGGAAGTTTGTGAATAAACAAATTTCAAGGTCCGGGTCACGTTTTTTTTTCGAGGTATGCAAGTATCATGATGTATATAGGAAGGAGTAAAAATAATATATTGTTGGGAAATTTAAGAAGATATTCAGAGCGAGAACAATACGATTGCTTCAATTATAGTTAGGAGGAAAAACACATGACTGGCATACCCAGCAGGAGAAAATAATTTATTAAATCGTAAAGAAATAAGTAAAAATCGTAATCTGTATTTAAGATTTAAGGGGAAAATCTTAGAAAGTGATAGAGAAAAAATATTTCAATAAAAGGAAATAAAACAAGAAACGTTAACATATAAAAGGATCCAAAGAGTTATAATGCAAATGGGAAGAAACTGGTGCGGAGAATACATTTCCCTTTCAATCAAGTAAGTACTTTGAACAGTTGGATGTGAACCACAGAACAGTTGAGATATCCCGATGAAGCAAGAGTGGAAAAGTTATAATAAATTTCGATGTGCGTCTGGATGTGATTTTCTGTGAGGTAAGGATGACATTGAAAATGTTGAATGACAGATTTTCTGGAGTTAAAGAGGAGGTGCTGCTAAATAATAAAAATAATGTCAATGAATATCCAAATAACACGTAAGGTTATTCCTAAAATAACTAAAGAAAGAAAGTGCCAGATGAGCTTCAAACAATTAGAACAAGGATACAAATACTTAGCATACATGGGATGCTAAATTACTTCTTTATTGAAAGAAAAATAGGTAACAATATAAATCACAAACGAACTAATATTGTTGGCTTGAAAAGAGATCTTATGGGCCATTTTTTATTATAAATAGCAGTGCAAGAAGCATAGGGATTCCTCAAAAAGCATCAGTATAAAACACAGATACAAACACGGTGTAGAGGATACATGCTTTTGAATATAATTTACTGAGGTACATTGAATAGTTATAACTAACGAGAGTTAATGGGTTAAATCTGCAGACGCGGAAATTCTGAAATTTGGTGTCATAAATGAAAAGTTTATCTCCAAAAATTAACGTTAGTATGCATGGTTGAAGAACCGAAGTGAATGAAAATAAAGATTTTGAACTTAAATGAGAAAGGATTGTAGGGCGAGAAAAGATGATGATGCAATGGAATTCTAAGTAACAGTTCGGATAAAAAGTTGTTGATAGAAAATAAACTTATAAAATATGTAGCCTATAATTTAATACTTTATGTAGATGCTGATAAGTACAGGAAAAAAAATGGGGCTGTTTATGATAACAATAGTTTGCCTATTGCAATTCCGAGTAAGAAGGGTTAACTGGAAGATATACATGGACATATATATATATATATATATATATATATATATATATATATAAATATATATATATATATATATATATATATATATATATATATATATTATACATATATATATATATTTATATATATGTATATATATGTATGTATATATATGTATATATATAAAATATCTATATATTATATATATATATATATATATATATATATATGAAAAATTTTAAGTAATTTTTATTTTTCCTAACATACTTACCAAGAATTACCTCTTCGGAGGGTCCTTGGACCTCTCTCAATCTCGACCAAGATTTCCCGTGCTACCCCCCCCCCCCCCCCCTATCTCGCTCCCGATAGTTCCTACCCCCGCCGCCAGGATAATTCCTGCGGCCCGGATTAGGGCAGGTCACTGCTTTTCCCGGGTCAGGATCTCATTAAGTCCTCCGTTTAGCCCGACTCGGCAATGGAAGAATGGCACTCGGGGACGGAAGGGAGGGCCATTACTCAGAGGTAATTCTCGGTAAGTATGTTAGGAAAAATAAAAATTACTTAAAATTTTTCATTTGTTCCGACACGAATACTTTACCTCGAATTACCTCTTCGGAGACTTACACTTTAGGAGGCGGGAGAGCCATTCTGCCACTTGGTTAGGCACATGGTGCCTGGAGGGCTACGTAATGCGGGGGTACAGAGAGCGGATAGGGGGTAGCAGGGAAAACTTACGCTTATAATTTTAGGGTTACCTCTTGACATTTTCTCTACTGAGTCTTCTCCTGACGAAGTAGGGATGAGACTATTCACTTGTTGGGGACGTCTTCCAGCCTGCCACTACACAGCTTGGAGGGCGGCGATGACTGTCCCAATGGAGAATCCATCCAAAGACTTTCTTGAGTAGTCTTTGAGTTAGTGGGCCGTGAAGGTCGACTGGTGTGACCAAGTGCCGGCCTGCAGGATCTGGCCCACTGCCATATTTCTCTCAAAGGCCAAGGAAGTGCTCAGGCCTCTGATGTCATGGGGACGGGGAGTGCCTGGTACTGCCACCTTGTCTTCTTCATAAGCCCTAGTGATGACTTGTCTCAGCCAGAAGGAAATAGTGTTCTTGGACACTTGCTTCTTATTAACGCCTGAAGAGATGAAGAGGTTCTTGGCACCCGGACGGAGATGGGCCGTCCTTTCCAGGTATTTCCTGATCGTCCTGACCTGGCATAACTTCAGGTCGTCCGTATTGCCTGTCTTGGGGATGACTGGAAAAGAGAAACCTTCAAACCTCGGGTCCCAGACTGCTGGGTTCTGAGTCTTTGCTACAAAGGAGGGTACGAACTTGAAAGATACCTCCTTCCACCCTTTGGAGTGTGCCACGTCGTAGGAGAGACCGTGGATCTCACCTACCCTCTTAGCCGAAGCTAAGGCTAGCAAGAAGACTGTCTTGAGGGTGAGATCTTTGTCCCCGATATCTCTGAGTGGTTCAAAGGTCGGACGACACAACATTTTCAGGACCTTGGCCAGGTCCCATCTAGGCACTCTCCTGGCTTGGGGAGGGCAGGATTGTTCGAAACTTCTAATCAGCATCCCTATGTGTTTTGAGGTCCCCAGGTCGATGCCTTTCAGGAGAAAGACTTGGCCTAAGGCTGCTCATACTCCTTTAATAGCCGGGATTGGCATTCCTATTTTATCCCTAAGGTACACTAGAAAATCAGCTATGTCAGGGACCGAAGCTTTGAGAGGTCTTATTTGTTTTGTCGCGCACCATTTCGTAAAGGCGGCCCACTTCGCCTGGTAGACTACAGTAGAGGATTTTCTTAGGTATAGGGACATCCTCTTGGCTGTGGAGGAGGAGTACCCCTCCTTCTTCAGGAGTCGCTCGATAGTCTCCAGGCGTGAAGGCGAAGAGAGAGAGGGTTGTCGTGGAACCTGAGGAAGTGCGGTTGACTCAGTAGATCTGACCTGACGGACAGAGGCCACGGCGGTTGACTCGATAGGTCTTTAGGTCCGCGAACTACTCTCTCTGTCTAGCCACCAGGGCGCTACCAAAGTCATCTGTAGGCTTCGAGCCACCTTTATTCTGCTGAGCCCATGTCTTATCAGCGTGAAAAGGAGGAAAACGTACACATCCAGATTGTCCCACTTGTTCTGAAAAGAGTCTTCTAAGGAAGCTTTCGGGGTCTGGTACAGGGGGCAATAGACTGGGAGTTGGGCGTTGAGGTTGTTGCAAGGCGGTCAACCACCGGGGCGCCCCATCGTTGAATGATGAGCTTGGCTATTCCTGGGAGAAGGGACCATTTTGTCCCTACTATGTGGCCCATTCTGCTGAGGCCGTCGGCCAGGGCGATTTACTTTCCGGGAAAGAACCTTGCTAACATCACCCCTTGATTCCCTATCACTCAGTCTAGATTCTCTATGGTGAGATCGCCCAACTCCTTCGATTACAAGTACCCTGCTTGTTATGCATGCCATTACCGTGGTGTTGTCGCTCATCCACGCCACGGAGTTCCCCTTTAGTAGACTTGCGAAGTGTAGGCACGCCTTCTGGACTACTTCCAACTCCAGGACATTGTGTGGAGTTGTCTCTCCCCCCCCCCGGTCGCTTTTTCTGCCAGGAATAGGCGACTGTAGACACCTGGTCCTGGGAGAAGAACTTCTTCCATGGTACCCTTCTCTAGCATGGACAACACCTCCTCTTGAAGGGCGGTCCTCTTTAACGGGTCTTTAGGATCTAGCCATCTATCCGGTTGGCCGGAAAAGGCGTGGGTGGTTCCGTTAGGAATGGAAGTTCGTAGCCCTTCTTTAGTAAGGACACTGTCCAAGGTTCCGCTCCTTGAGCCCTCCATGCTTGCCAATGACGCCTGAGTCATCCTCCAACTCGAAGGTTGGGTGGGGATAGGGAGCCTCCCACTCTTCCCTTCTCTCTCCTATAGACGGAGTACTCCGTCATCCGAGGACCTGGATTTCACCTGCGGGGACGTCCGCACCAGGGGCCTGGGTTACCGCAAGCAACGCTGGTTCAGCGGGGACTCCCGTCGGCCCAAGGCTCTGGGTGCCGAGGATGCGGTTCCCGTGGGCTGGCCCGACAGCGGGAACCGTTCCTTCTGACCCCAAGGCCTCACCAGCCGGGCTGGTTCAGCCAGGCCGCCCGACCAGCAGCGCGTTTCCCCCGCTGGGCGGGGTTAACCGGAGGCTTCGGGGACTTACGCTTACCTGTAGAGTCCTTCCTACCGCTTGATCTCGAGTCGCCGGGTCACCGGGCACTCCCCGGTCGCTTCGGTTCTGGAATCCCAGGCACTCCCTTGCGGTGGTACCGGTTTCCCCGGCGGGGAGCTCCGCACCAGGTTCGGGGTCAGAACCGGCAACGCCGTACCGTCGAGGACTACTGTTCGTGTATTCTCTCCGGGGGACGCGGACGCGGATCCTCGTGGGCTGCCCCAACGGAGGGAACCGTTCCTTTTAAGTCCGAGGGCCGAACCAGCTGCGCTGATTCGGCCAGGCTGCCCGTAAATAAGCCCGCTTACACCTGCGGGCGGGCTGGGGGACGCGGACGCGGATCCCCGTGGGCTGACCCGACGGAGGGAACCGTTCCTTTTAAGTCCGAGGGCCGAGCCAGCTGTGCTGATTCGGCCAGGCTGCCCGTAAATAAGCCCGCTTACACCTGCGGGCGGGCTGGGGGACGCGGACGCGGATCCTCGTGGGCTGACCCGACGGAGGGAACCGTTCCTTTTAAGTCCGAGGGCCGAACCAGCTGTGCTGATTCGGCCAGGCTGCCCGTAAAGAAGTTCGGTTACACCCGTTGGCGGGGTGAACCGGAGGCTTCGCGGTCTTACGCCTGCCTGAAGAGGCCTTCTCGCATTTCTCCCTGCGAGGGTTAAATCTGCATCTGGAGGATGGCCTTCGTAGTGAGAAAAAACCCTGGGTTGTCGGTCCGGGGGACGCTGCAAGACAGACCTGGGGGGCTCCTTCTCGGCGAGGCCCTCGGCTGCAGAAGAGACTGAAAAATACGCTAAGAGACTGGAGAAGAATTAGAGACATTTTCCCCCCACATGGGGTCATCAGAGGAGACGTGGCCTGCTTGCACCAGGACTCCGTCTCCCCACACACTCCCGAAAGTAGTACTTACCTCGAACTACTTCTTAAGAGTTATCTTCTACACAATAAACCAACCTCGTCTCCTACTTTGGGTAGGAGAGGGTGGTAGGGAAGCTCAGCCCGGCGGGACGCCCGGCGCTAGTCTTCTTAGGCGAACCCTTCGTCGCCCACTTCCTCTTGGTGCTATACCGCACCCACTCAAATTCTTGGGGAAGAGCAATGGGCACTTCCCCGCAACTGACTTACCTCGTCCCCTACTCTGGGTAGGGGAAGATGGCTGTATAAGAATCTCTATTCGACGAGGCATCGGGAATTAAGTTGGCGAAGAGAGGCTCGTCTTCCTACGAGCCTCTTGGATGTATCCTTCCTTTTAGTGCCGAAGTGCACTCACTGCACTACGTTCCAGGACCAGTAGTCCTGACACGTGGTTGAAGAGGAACATAAGCTGCCCCTACACGGCAAAACCGAGGATAAGGGGAGGAAGAACGATTTCTTGTAAAAAGTTTTCCTTTCAGCTATCCATTCTTTGAAGAAAATCAAAGAATACAGTTCCATAACGCACACAACGCACGACACAAGCACTAAGGAAATGAATTAAACACCGGGTAAGGACACGGTTGAAAAGTGAACGCACAGGAACACTTGGGAGGTACACTGCGAAAAAACACAAGTCCGTACACTGGGAACACGTGGGATCACAACGCGCCAAAGGATCGAGAGTTTAACCGAGAGAGTGAGATGATTCGCATCTCACGACCAAGGACTTAATGGGATCCTGACCCGGGAAAAGCAGTGACCTGCCCTAATCCGGGCCGCAGGAATTATCCTGGCGGCGGGGGTAGGAACTATCGGGAGCGAGATAGGGGGGGGGGGGGTTTAGCACGGGAAATCTTGGTCGAGATTGAGAGAGGTCCAAGGACCCTCCGAAGAGGTAATTCGAGGTAAAGTATTCGTGTCAGAACAAATATATATATATATATATATATTTATATATACTAGTACACACTCGCAATCATTTATAAAAACACTATTATTTATAGATCAATAAAAAGTGATCTAGCAAATTTATTGAATGAAAGCAATAACCTCAGTGATTGAACGGAACGGTGTTACTGTCACTCTCCGTCGTCAAGCTTCCAGGCGTGAAGAGAAACCTCATGGCCATTTTTTTTTTAACATTCCTAGACAGGTAGTGAGAGAAAATACGTCATATCAAACTATTTTAATGGAAAGAAGCAGTATCCCAGACCCCTTCCAGTTCAAAATGCCATTTTTGCCATCACAGAACTCTTAATAGAGGGTCGCACTCTCTCGCCCCTTTACTACAAAGGGCCTTTGCAATTCTTTCATTTCCTCTCTGTGTCGGTGGTAAAATGCGTAGGGGTATTTCGTCCACTGCCATCGATCCTTACCCCATAAACCCAGAGTAAATCGATTCTGGGGAGGTCGTCAAACGCAAAAAGGGAAAAGGCAATAAACTTGATTTCAATGACAAATTGCAAATGATTCAAATGCGGATTTTATATTGCTAAAAATCCATAAAAAAAATAAATATATAGTGCTAAAAATGGAAAGCAAACCTTATTAAATGGAATTGCTAGCCATTAGCTTTTCTTGACTGCCAGTTAAAATTGTAGATAATATAAACCTTTGTCGACCTGCTACTGATAGGTTAGCATCAAAATACGGAACTTAGAAGACCAGATCAAGAACTGTAGTGAATAACAGAATTCCACCATAACGTACGAGAATTTTCATTATATCTGAATAATCAAAGAGTGCAAAACACAGCATCACAAACTTGTGAACGTCAGTATTCGAGATAACAACCCATGGTCTCTATGAGATTAATATTCATGAGGAACATGAGAAGAGAAAACTCATGATTTTATAATTGGTTAATTTAAATATTTTGGTATTGTGCAAATCACAGTATAAATCCCTCAAATGAGAACAGAACATTGTAATCCCGGTATTTTTACCCAGTTGTCTCTGACTTTGGGTGTGCAAACTAATGCACTACACTATCGTAAATGAACCAAATAAAAAACCGACTAAATATGGTATGGACTTAAGGAATTTAAAAAACAGGAAGACAGCAATGAAAGGGGGAAATGTGTAATAGTCGATGTGATGTTACGTCACTTAGCACGATATAATAAAATGATAAAATTTTCATGAATAGAAAAAGAAAAGAAAAAAAAAACTGTCTAGTACTAATGGCGCACAGTATGGCATTTATGTCAAGAAAACTGTGGTGATTTGTGAAAGACTTCAAATGCGTTGAATTTAATGAAAGCCGAGTGTGGAAAGTGCAAAATATATATATATACACTGTTAAACATTACGGTTTTAAAAAGATATATTGACGTTAAGGAGTAATGTTAGGGTCACCAACCCGTAAAAGATGATAAACTAAGGTAAAATTACGGTAGCCTGTATTTAACGGAAATACGGCCGAGTACAGTATATTTTTACGGAGAATTTCTGATAAAAATAACGATTTTCTTTTCAAACCGCGTAACTAAAATTACATAACGTACGTAAATCTAACAGAATGGAAATGAAAAATCTTAATTTAAGTCTTTCAAATATCTGTGAATGCGATGGAATAGGTATATTGGTTGATTTGAATAATAATAATGTAATACATGGTCAAATCTTAGATTTTGCCAGCCTAGAATAAAGAGAGAATGACCATAGTTTTATGGATTATGATTAGGTATAGCTTAATGATTGGGAATACGTGGTTTTCAATAAAAGAAATTCCTTAGAAAAGATACATTTGTTTGTTAAATTATGAAGAAAACGACCTAGATTGAAGAGTAATTTAATAGTTGTAATACTTAAACTGCCAATAACAGAATTTTATATATATATATATATATATATATATATATATATATATATATATATGTATATATATATATATATATATATATATATATATATATATATAGAATGACCATAGTTTTATGGATTATGATTAGGTATAGCTTAATGATTGTGAATACGTGGTTTTCAATAAATGAAATTCCTTAGAAAAGATACATTTGTTTGTTAAATTATGAAGAAAACGACCTAGATTGAAGAGTAATTTAATAGTTGTAATACTTAAAATGCCAATAACAGAATTTTATATATATATATATATATATATATATGTATATATATATATATATATATATATATATATATATATATATATATATATATATATATACACACAGAATATATGGTGTTAAAATGGAAGTGGGACCAACATCATATCAACTGGAGAGGAAAGACTCAAGATGGCTTTAAATCTTATTATACACGCAAACAAAATTTTAAAACTGAGGCTGGCATGAAAGGTAATTATGGAATGAAAAATGACCTAGGGTTAAAAGAACTTGAGTGGAAGTTTGTGAATAAACAAATTTCAAGGTCCGGGTCACTGTTTTTTCGAGGTATGCATGTATGAAGATGTGTGTAGGAAGGAGTGAAAATAATATATTGTTGGGAAATTTAAGAAGATATTCATCGCAAGAACAATACGATTGGTGGTAAAATGCGTAGGGGTATTTCGTCCACTGCCGTCGATCCTTACCCCATAAACCCAGAGTAAATCGATTCTGGGGAGGTCGTCAGACGCAAGAAGGGAAAAGGCAATAAACTTGATTTCAATGACGAATTGCAAATGATTCAAAGGCAAATTTTATATTGCTAAAAATCCATAAAAATAGATAGTGCTAACAATGGAAAACAAACCTTATTAGATGGAATTGCTAGCCATTAGCTTTTCTTGACTGCCAGTTAAAAATTGTAGATAATATAAACCTGTGACGACCTGCTACTGATAGGTTAGCATCAAAATACGGAACTTAGAAGACCAGACTAATGAATTGTACTGAATAACTGCATTCTACTATAAAATACTAAAATTTTCATTATATCTGAGTAATCAGATTACAAAATGCTGCATCACGAACTTGTGAACCGCAGTATTTGAGATAACAACCCATGGTCTCTATAAGATTAATATTCATGAGGGACATGAGAAAAGGAAACTCATGATTTTATAACTGGTTGATTTAAATATTTTGGTAGTGTGCAAATCACTGTATAAATCCCACAAATGGGAACGTAATATTGTAATCCCGGTATTTTTACCCAGTATTCTTTGACTTTGGGTGTGCATACTAATGCACTACACTATCGTAAATAAAACAAATAAAACAGACTAAATATGGTATGGACTTAAGGAATTTAAAGAGAGGGAAGATGTGGCAATGAAGAGATAAAGATGCAATGGTCGAAGTGATATGATCAAATAGTAAAATTTTCATGAATAGAAAAAAATAGTTACTAACGGTGCAGGAGTTGGTTGTTTGATACACACAAAAAAAAGGAGAGAGAGAGAGAGGGAGAGAGAGAGAGAGAGAGAGAGAGAGAGAGAGAGAGAGAGAGAGAGAGAGAGAGAGAGAGAGAGAGAGAGAGAGAGAGAGGTATAGCATTGGTTTCAAGAAAACTCTGGTGATTTGTGAAAGACTTTAAATACGTTGAATTCAAGGAAAGCAGAGTGTGGAAAGTGAAAAAATATATACACTGTTAAACATTTGCTGTAAAAACGGTAAATGTCTGGCAACATTTATTCCAGGCTTTTTACGGTTTTAAAAACAGACATATTGACGTTAAAGAGTGATATTAGGTCACCAACCCATAAAAGATGATAAAGTGAGGTGAAATTATGGCCCCCTATACTTTACGGAAATACGGCGGAGAGCACTATATTTTTACGGACAATTTCCGATTAAAATTACGTTTTTCTTTCTAAACCGTGTAACTAAAATTACATAACGTACAGAAATCTAACAGACTGGAAATGAAAAATCTTAAATTAAGTCTTCCAAATATTTGTGAATGCGATGGAATGGTATGTTGGTTAACTTGAATACAAAATAATGTAATACATGATCAAATTTTATATTTTGACAGCCCAGAATAAAGAAGAATGACCATAGTTTAATGGATTATAATTCGGTATAGCTTAATGGTTGGGAATACGTTGTTTTCAATAAAAGAAATTCCTTAAAAAGATACATTTGTTTGTTAAATCATGAAGAATACAACCTATATTGAAGAGTATTTTAATAGTTGTAATACTTAAAATGCTATTAACAAGATATATATAAATATATATATATATATATATATATATATATATATATATATATGTATTTATATATATGTGTGTGTGTATTATACACACACATATATATATATATAGATATATATATATATATATATATATATATATATATATATATATATATATATATATATATATATATATACACACTGCATATATACATATACAGTATATATGCACTGCATATACACACACACACACACACACATATATATATATATATATATATATATATATATATATATATATATATATATATATATATATATGAATGCAAGTATGTATGTATGTATGTATGTGTGTGTATGTGTTAAAATGGAAGATGGACCAATAACATATCAACTGGAGAAGAAGGACTCAAGATGGCTTTAAATCTTATTATACACGCGAACTGAGTTTTAAAAATGAGGCTGGCATGAAAGGTAATTATGGAATGAAAAATGAGCTAGGGTTAAAAGAACTTGAGTGGAAGTTTGTGAATAAACAAATTTCAAGGTCCGGGTCACTGTTTCTTCGAGGTTTGCATGTATCAAGATGTGTGTAGGAAGGAGTGAAAATAATATATTGTTGGGAAATTAAGTATATTCTGTGAGAGAAAAATACGATTGCTTCAATCACAGTTAGAGGAAAAGCACATGACTTTGACATACCCAGCCAGAGATAAAAAAAAAAAATTAAAAAATCGTAAAAAATAAGTAAAAAATCGTAAGCTGTATATAAGATTTAAGGGGCACATCTTAAAAATTGATAGAGGAAACATATTTCAATAAAAGGAAATAAAAAAAGAGACGTTAACATATAAAAAGATCCAAAGAGTAATAACACAAATGGGGAGGAACTGGTGCGGAGAATACATTTCCCTTTCAATCAAGTAAGTACTTTGAACAGTTGAATGTGAACCACAGAACAGTTGAGATATCCGGATGAAGCAAGAGAGGAAAAGTTATACTAAATTTCGATGCCGGTCTGGGTGTGATTTTCTGCGAGGTAAGAATGACATTGAAAATGACAGACATTCTGGAGTTGAAGAAGAGGTGCTGCTAAATAATAAAAATAATGTCAACGAATATCCAAATAACACGTAAGGTTATTCCTAAAATAACTAAAGAAAGAGCTGACAGACGAGATTGAAACAATTAGAAAAAAGATACAATTACTCAACATACATGGGATGCTAAATTACTTCTTTATTGAAAGAAAAATAGGTAACATAATATAAATCACAAAGGAACTCATATAGTTGGCTTGAAAAGAGATCTTTTGGGCCAATTTTTATTATAAATAGCAGTGCAAGAAGCATATGGGACCCCTCAAAAAGCATCATTATAAAACAGAGATATACAAAGGTGTCGAGGATACTATTATGAATAGTTATAACTAACAGGAGTTAATGGGTTGAATATGCAGACGAGGTAATTCTGAAATACGGTGTCATAAATAGAAAGTTTCTCTCCAAAAATTAAGCATGGTTGAAGAACAGAAGTGAATGAAAAAAAGATTTTGAACTTAAATGAGACGAAGGGTTGTAGGGCGAGAAAAGATGATGATGCAATGGAATTCTAAGTAACAGTTCGGATAAAAAGTTGTTGATAGAAAATAAACTTGTAAAATATGTAGCCTATAATTTAATACTTTACGTGGAGGCTGATAAGTAAAGGAAAAAAAATGGTACCGTTTATGATAACAATAGTTTGCCAAGTGCAATTCCGAGTAAGAAGGGTTAACTGGGAGATATACATAGACGCACAAATACTATATATATATATATATAAATATATATATATATATATATATATATATATATATATATTTATGTATATATATATATATATATATATATATATATATATATATATATATATATATATATATATATATAAAATATACCGGTACACACTCGCAATCCTTTATAAAAACACTATTATTTTTAGATCAATAAAAAGTGATCTATCAAATTTATGGGATGAAAGCAATAACCTCAGTGACTGAACGGAACGGTGTCACTGTCACTCTTCGTCGTCAAGCTTCCAGGCGTGAAGAGAAACCTTATGGCCATTTTTTTTAACATTCCTAGACAGGTAGTGAGAGAAAATACGAAAACCTTAGTTTTTACATCAAACTATTTTAATGGAAAGAAGCAGTATCCCAGACCCATTCCAGTTCCAAATGGTATTTTTGCCATCGCAGAACTCTTAATAGAGGGTCGCACTCTCTCGCCCCTCTACTACAAAGGGCCTTTGCAATTCTTTCATTTCCTCTTTGTGTCGGTGGTAAAATGCGTAGGGGTATTTCGTCCACTGCCATCGATCCTTACCCCATAAACCCAGAGTAAATCGATTCTGGGGAGGTCTTCAAACGCAAAAAGGGAAAAGGCAATAAACTTGATTTCAATGACAAATTGCAAATGATTCTAAGGCGAATTTTGTATTACTAAGAATCCATTAAACAAATAAGATAGTACAAACATTAAAAAGAAATAAATCTAATTTCAATGACAACTTATGAATAATTCCAAAGTGAATTTTATATTGCTAAGAATTCAGAAAAAAAAATACATAGTGCTAACAATGGAAAGCAAACCTTATTAGATAGAATTGCTAACCATTAGCATTTCTTGGCTGCTATTTAAAATTGTAGATAATATAAATCTGTGTCGACCTGCTACTGATAGGTTAACATCAAAATACGGAACTTAGAAGACCAGATTAAGACAAGAACTGTAGTGAATAACAGAATTCCAGCATAAAATACGAGAATTTTCATTACATCTGAATAATCAAAGAGTGCAAAAAAACAGTATCACAAACTTGTGAACGTCAGTATTCGAGATAACAACCCATGGTCTCCATGAGATTAATATTCATGAGGATCATGAGAAAAGGAAACTCATGATTTTATCACTGGTTAATTTAAATGTTTTGGTAGTGTGCAAATCACTGTATAAATCCTACAAATCAGAACGGAACATTGTAATCCCGGTATTATTACCCAGTTGTCTTTGACTTTGGGTATGTATACTAATGCACTACACTATCGTAAATAAAACAAATAAAAACAGACTGAATACGGTATGGACCTAAGGAATTTAAAAAGAGGGAAGATGTGGCAATGAAAGGGAGAAATGTGTAATAATCGATGTGATGTTACGGCACTTAGCACGATATGATAAAATAGTAAAATTTTCATGAATAGAAAAAAAAAGTTACTAATTGTGCAGGAATTGGTTGTCTGATACACACACAAATAAAAATGAGAGAGAGAGAGAGAGAGAGAGAGAGAGAGAGAGAGAGAGAGAGAGAGAGAGAGAGAGAGAGTATAGCATTGATGTCAAGAAAACTGAGGTGATTTGTGAAAGACTTTAAATACGTTGAATTCAAAGAAAGCAGAGTGTGGAAAGTGAAAAAATATATACGCTTTTAAACATTTGCTGTAAAAACGATAAATGTCTGGCAACATTTATTCCAGGCTTTTTACGGTTTTAAAAACAGACATATTGACGTTAAAGAGTGATATTAGGTCACCAACCCACAAAAGATGATAAAGTGAGGTGAAATTATGGCCCACTATACTTAACGGAAATACGGCGGAGTATACTATATTTTTACGGACAATTTCCGATTAAAATTACGTTTTTCTTTCTAAACCGTGTAACTATAATTACATAACGTACAGAAATCTAACAGTAGAAATGAAAAATCTTGAATTTAGTCTTCCAAATATTTGTGAATGAGATGGAATGGGTATATTGGTTGATTTGAATACATAATAATGTAATACATGGTAAAATTTTAGATTGTGACAGCCTAGAATAAAGAGAGAATGACCATAGTTTTATGGATTACGATTAAGTGTAGTTTGATCTTTGGGAATACGTGGTTTTCAATAAAAGAAATTCCTTAGAAAAGATACATTTGTTTGTTAAATTATGAAGAAAACGACCTATATTGAAGAGTATTTTAATAGTTATAATACTTAAAATGCTATTAACAAGATATATATACATATACATATATATATATATATATATATATATATATGTATATATATATATATATATATATATATATATATATATGCGTGTGTTAAAATGGAAGATGGACCAATAACATTTCAACTGGAGAAGAAGGACTCAAGATGGCTTTAAATCTTATTATACACGCGAACTGAGTTTTAAAAATGAGGCTGGCATGAAAGGTAATTATGGAATGAAAAATGAGCTAGGGTTAAAAGAACTTGAGTGGAAGTTTGTGAATAAACAAATTTCAAGGTCCGGGTCACTGTTTCTTCGAGGTTTGCATGTATCAAGATGTGTGTAGGAAGGAGTGAAAATAATATATTGTTGGGAAATTTAAGAAGATATTCAGCGCGAGAACAATACGATTGCTTCAATTACAGTTAAGAGGAAAAACACATGACTGGCATACCCAGCAGGAGAAAATAATTTATTAAATCGTAAAGAAATAAGTAAAGATCGTAAGCTGTACTTGAAATTTAAAGGGAGAGTCTTAGAGAGGGATAGAGAACAAATATTTCAATAAAAGGAAATAAAAAAGGAATGTTAACATATAAAAAAAGATCCAAGGAGTAATAATGCAAATGGGGAGGAACTGGTGCAGGTGCAGAGAATACATTTCCCTTTCAATCAAGTAAGTACTTTGAACAGTTGAATGTGAACCACAGAACAGTTGAGATATCCGGATGAAGCAAGAGAGGAAAAGTTATACTAAATTTCGATTCGCGTCTGGGTGTGATTTTCTGTGAGGTAAGGATGACATGCAAAATGTTGAATGATAGATTTTCTGGAGTTAAAGAAGATGTGCTGCTAAATAATAAAAATAATGTCAATGAATATCCAAATAACACGTAAGGTTATTCTTAAAATAACTAAACATAGAAAGTGACAGACGAGATTCAAACAATTAGAAAAAGGATACAATTATTTAGCATACATGGGATGCTAAATTATTTCTTTATTGAAAATAGGTAACATAATATAAATTACAAACGAACTTATAAAGTTGGCTTGAATTTTTATCATATATTAGTAGTGTACGAAGTATATGGATCCCCTCGAAAAGCATCATTAAAAAACAGATATACAAAGGTGTCGAGAATACAAGCTTTTGAATATAATCTACTAAGGTATAATGAATAGTCATAACTAACAGGAGTTATTGGGTCAAATCTGCAGACGTCGTAATTCTGAAATACGGTGTCATAAATGGAGTGTCTTCGAAAATTAACTTTTTTAAGCAATGGTGAAGAACAGAAGTGAATGAAAAACAAATGAACTTCAATAAGACTAAGGATTGTAGGGCAAGAAAATATGATGTAATAGAATTCTAAGTAACAGTTTGGATAAAAAATTGTTTATAGAAAATAAACTTATAAAACATGTAGCCTATAATTTAATACCTTATGTGGATGCTGATAAGTACAGGGAAAAAATGGGGCTGTTTATGATAACAATGGTTTGCCAAGTGCAATTCAGAGTAGGAAGGGTTAACTAGAAGATATACATACACACGCAAATATATATATATATATATATATATATATATATATATATATATATATATATATATATATATATATGTATATATATATATATATATATATATATATATATATATGTGTATTTATATACATATATATATATATATATATATATATATATATATATGTATGTATGTATGTATGTATATATATAATTACATATGTATATATATATAAATATATATATATATATATATATATATATATATATATATAAATACACATATATATAATATATATGTATATATAATATATATATATGTGTATATATACATATATAAGTGCATAATCTATATATATATATATATATATATGTATAAATGTGTATATATATACATATATATATATATATATATATATATATATATATATATATAATATATTTGCATATATAATATATATGTATATATATATATATATATATATATATATATATACATATATATATCGGTACACACCAGCATTCCTTTATAAAAACACTATTATTTTTAGATCAATAAAAAGTGATCTATCAAATTTATTGGATGGAAGCAATAACCTCAGTGATTGAACGGAACGGTGTCACTGTCACTCTTCGTCGTCAAGCTTCCAGGCGTGAAGAGAAACCTTATGGCCATTTTTTTGACATTCCTAGACAGGTAGTGAGAGAAAATACGAAAACCTTAGTTTTCACATCAAACTATTTTAATGGAAAGAAGCAGTATCCCAGACCCCTTCCAGTTCCAAATGCCATTTTTGCCATCACAGAACTCTTAATAGAGGGTCGTACTCTCTCGCCCCTCTACTACAAAGGGCCTTTGCAATTCTTTTATTTCCTCTCTGTGTCGGTGGTAAAATGCGTAGGGGTATTTCGTCCACTGCCATCGATCCTTACCCCATAAACCCAGAGTAAATCGATTCTGGGGAGGTCGTCAAACGCAAAAAGGGAAAAGGCAATAAACTTTATTTAAATGACAAATTGCAAATGATTCAAATGCAGATTTTATATTGCTAATAATCCATAAAAAATATATATAGTGCTAACAATGGAAAGCAAACCTTATTAAATGGAATTGCTAGCCATTAGCTTTTCTTGACTGCCAGTTAAAATTGTAGATAATATAAACCTGTGTCGACCTGCTACTGATAGGTTAGCATTTAATACGAAACTTAGAAGACCAGATCAAGAACTGTAGTGAATAACAGAATTCCACTATAAAATTCGAGAATATTCATTATATCTGAATAATCAAAGAGTGCAAAAAAACAGTATCACGAACTTGTGAACCTCAGTATTCGAGATAACAACCCATGGTCTCTATGTGATTAATATTCACGAGGAACATGAGAAAAGGAAACTCATGATTTTATAACTGGTTAATTTAAATATTTTGGTAGTGTGGAAATCACTGTATAAATCCTAAAAATGAGAACGGAACATTGTTATTCCGGTATTTTTACAAAGTTGTCTTTGGCATTGGGTGGGCATACTAATGCACTACACTATCGTAAATAAAACAAATAAAATACCGACTAAATATGGTATGGACTTAAGGAATTTAAAAAGAGGGAAGATGTGGCAATGAAGAGAGAAATATATTATAGTCGAAGTGATGTTACGGCATTTAGCACGATATGATAAAATAGTAAAATTTTCATGAATAGAAAAAAAACAGAGTTACTAAACGTGCAGGAATTGGTTGTCTGATACACACACAAATAAAAAGGAAGAGAGAGAGAGAGAGAGAGAGAGAGAGAGAGAGAGAGAGAGAGAGAGAGAGAGAGACCGGGGTATGGCATTTGTGTAAAGAAAACTGTGGTGAATTGTGAAAGATTTCAAATACGTTGAATTTAAAGAAAGCATTGTGGAAAGTGAAATATATACACTCTTAACCGTTTGCTGCAAAAACGATAAATGTCTGGCAACATTTATTCCAGGATTTTTACGCCTTTAAAAACAGATATATTGACGTTAAGAAGTGATATTAGGGTCACCAACCCGTAAAAGTTGATAGAGTAAGGTAAAATTACGGTCACCTGTATTTTACGGAAATATGGTTGAATACAATATATTTTTACAGAGAATTTCTGATTAAAATTCTTCTTTTTAACAGTGTAACTAGAATTACTTAACGTACAGAAATCTAACAGAATTCAAATGAAAATCTTAGTTTAAGTCTTCCAAATATTGGTGGAAGAGATGGAATGGGTTTGTTGGTTGATATGAATACATAATAATGTAATATATGGTCAAACTTTAGACTTTTGAATGCCTGGAATAAAGAAGAATGACCATAGTTTTATGGATTATGACTAAATGAAGTTTTACCGTTGGGAATTCGAGGTTTTCAATTAAAAAAAAAATTCATTAGAAAAGAGAAAATTCTTAAATCATTAGGAATATAACCCTGATTGAAGAGTAATCTAATAATTGTAACACTTAAAATGCTATTAACAGGATATATATATATATATATATATATATATATATATATATATGTATATATATATATATATATATATATATATCTATATATGTGTGTGTGTGTGTGTGTATGGGTTAAATGTAAGTGGGACCAATTAAATATCAACTGGAGAGGAAGGACTCAAGATGGCTTTAAATCTTCTTATACGCGCAAACTAAATTTTAAAAAATGAGGCTGGCATGAAAGGTAAAAGGTAATTATGGAATGAAAAATGACCTAGGGTTAAAAGAACTTGAGTGGAAGTTTGTGAATAAACAAATTTCAAGGTCCGGGTCACTGTTTTTTCGAGGTATGCATGTATCATGTTGTGTATAGGAAGGAGTAAAAACAATATATTGTTGGGAAATTAAAGAAGATATTCAGTGCGAGAAAAATACGACTGCTTGAATCACAGTTGGAGGAAAAACACATGACTTTGGAATACCCAGCAGGAGAAAAAAAATGAAAAAATCGTAAAAAATAAGTAAAAAATCGTAAGTTGTATTTAAGATTTAGGGGGCACGTCTTAGAAAGTGATCAAGAAAAAAATATTTCAATGAAAGGAAATAAAAAAAGAAACGTTAACATATAAAAGGATCCAAAGAGTAATAATGCAAATGGGAAGAAACTGGTGCAGAGAATATATTTCCCTTTCAATCAAGTAAGTACTTTTGAACAGTTGAATGTGAACCACAGAACAGTTGAGATATCCGGATGAAGCAAGAGAGGAAAAGTTACCCTAAATTTCGATGTGCGTCTGGGTGTGATTTTCTGTGAGGTAAGGATTACATTGAAAATGTTGAATAACAGATTTTCTGGAGTTAAAAAAGAGGTGCTGCTAAATAATAAAAATAATGTCAACGAATAATCAAATAACACATAAGGTTATTACTTAAATAACTAAGGAAAGTGGCAGACAAGCTTCAAACAATTAGAAAAAGGATACAATTACTTAGCATACATAACACGCTAAATTATTTCTTTAATGAAAGAAAAATAGGTAACATAATATAAATCACAAACGAACTCATATAGTTGGCTCTAAAAGAGATCTTATGGGCCAATTTTTATTATAAATAGCAGTGCAAGAAGCATATGGACCCCATCAAAAAGCATCATTATAAAACACAGATACAAACACGGTGTAGAGGATACATGCTTTTGAATATAATTTACTAAGGTATAATGAATAGTTATAACTAACGGGAGTTAATGGGTTGAATATGCAGACGCGGTAATTCTGAAATACGGTGTCATAAATTAAAAGTTTCTCTCCAAAAATTAACGTTAGTAAGCATGGTTGAAGAACAGAAGTGAAGGAAAAAAATATTTTGAACTTAAATGAAACGAAGGATTGAAGGGCGAGAAAAGATGATGATGCAATGGAATTCTAAGTAACAGTTTGGATAAAAAGTTATTGATAGAAAATAAACTTATAAAATAATTAGCCTACAATTTAAAAATTTATGTACAGGTAAAATGTGGTTGTTTATATCAATCGTTTGTCAAGTGCAATTCAGAGTAAGAAGGGTTAACTGGAAGGTATACATACAGATAAATATATATGTATATATATATGTGTGTGTATATATATATATATATATATATATATATATATATATATACATATATATATGTATATATATATATATATATATATATATATATATATATATATACACACACGCATATATATATATATATATATATAAATTATATACATATATATACACCGGTACACACTCGCAAGCCTTTATGACAAAAAGACTATTGTTTTTAAATCGATAAAAAGTGATCTAAAAAATTTATTGGATGAAAGCAATAACCTCAGTGATTGAACGGAACGGTGTCACTGTCACTCTTCGTCGTCAAGCTTCCAGGCGTGAAGAGAAACCTCATGGCTATTTTTTTCTAACATTCCTAGACAGGTAGTGAGAGAAAATACGAAAACCTTAATTTTCACATCAAACTATATTAATGGAAAGAAGCAGTATCCCAGACTCCTTCCAGTTCGAAATGCCATTTTTGCCATCACAGAACTCTTAATAGAGGGTCGCACTCTCTCGCCCCTCTACTACAAAGGGCCTTTGCAATTCTTTCATTTCCTCTCTGTGTCGGTGGTAAAATGCGTAGGGGTATTTCGTCCACTGCCATCGATCCTTACCCCATAATCCCAGAGTAAATCGATTCTGGGGAGGTCGTCAAACACAAAAAGGGAAAAGGCAATAAACTTGATTTCAATGACAAATTGCAAATGATTCAAATGCAGATTTTATACTGCTAATAATCCATAAAAAAAATATATAGTGCTAACAATGGAAAGCAAACCTTATTAAATGGAATTTCTAGCCATTAGCTTTTCTTGTATTGTAGACAATATAAACCAGTGTCGACCTGCTACTGCTTGGTTAGCATCAAAATACGGAACTTAGAAGACCAGATCAAGAACTGTAGTGAATAACAGAATTCCACTATAAAATTCGAGAATATTCATTAGATCTGTATATTCAAAGAGTGCAAAACACAGCATCACAAACTTGTGAACGTCAGTATTCGAGATAACAACCCATGGTCTCCATGAGGTTAATATTCATGAGGAACATGAGGAAAGGAGACTCATGATTTTATAACTGGTTAATTTAAATATTTTGGTAGTGTGCAAATCACTGTATAAATCCTACATATGAAAACGGAACATTGTAATCCCGGTATTTTTACCCAGTTGTCTTTGACTTTGGGTGTGCATACTAATGCACTACACTATTGTAAATAAAACAAATAAAAGACAGACTAAATATGGTATGGACTTAAGGAATTTGAAAAGAGGGATGTGGTAATGAAGAGAGAAATATGAAATAATCGAAGTGATGTTACGGCACTTAGTACGATATGATAAAATAGTTGGTCGTCTGATACACACACAAAAATAAGGAGAGAGAGAGAGAGAGAGAGAGAGAGAGAGAGAGAGAGAGAGAGAGAGAGAGAGAGAGAGAGAGAGAGAGAGAGGGGAATGACATTTGTGTCAAGAAAACTATGGTGACTTGTCAAAAATTAAAAATGCGTTGAATTTAAGGAAAGCCAAGTGTGGAAAGTGAAATATATACACTGTTAAACATTTGCTGTAAAAACGATAAATGTCTGGCAACATTTATTCCCGTATGTCTATGGTTTTAAAAACAGACATAGTAATGTTAAAGAGTGATATTAGGGCCACCAACCCTTAAAAGATGATAAAGTGAGGTGAAATTATGGCCCCTATACAGTATATTTTTACTGACAATTTCTCATTAAAACTAAGTTTTTTTTTTCTTTTACAGTGCAACTAAAATTACATAACGTACGGAAATCTAACAGAATGGAAAGGATAAAATTTTAATTGAAGTCTTCCAGATATTGGTGAATGAGATGAAATGGGAATGTTGGTTGATTAGAATATATCATAATGTAATACAGGGTAAAATTTTAGATTTTGACTGCCTAGAATAAAGGAGAATGCCCATAGTTTTATGGATTATGATTAGGAGTAGTTTCATCGTTGGGAATACGTGGTTTTCAATAAGTCAATTCCTTAGAAAAGAGACAATTAATTGTTAAATCATGAATACAAACCCAAATTAAAGAGTAAGTTAAGGGTTGTAATACTTAAAATGCTAGTGACAGGATATATATATATATATATATATATATATATATATATATATATATATATATATATATATATATATATAAATATATATATATAATATATATATGTATATAATATATATATATATATATATATATGTATATATATATATAATATATATATATATATATGTATATAATATATATATATATATGTATATATATATATATATATATATATATATATATATATATATACATATACCAAAGGCACTTCCCCCAATTTTGGGGGGTAGCCGACATCAACAAAGAAACAAAACAAAAAGGGGACCTCTACTCTCTACGTTCCTTCAGCCTAACCAGGGACTCAACCGAGTTCAGCTGGTACTGCTAGGGTGCCACAGCCCAACCTCCCACATTATCCACCACAGATGAAGCTTCATACTGCTGAATCCCCTACTGCTGCTACCTCCGCGGTCATCTAAGGCACCGGAGGAAGCAGCAGGGCCTACCGGAACTGCGTCACAATCGCTTGCCATTCATTCCTATTTCTAGCACGCTCTCTTGCCTCTCTCACATCTATCCTCCTATCACCCAGAGCTTTCTTCACACCATCCATCCACCCAAACCTTGGCCTTCCTCTTGTACTTCTCCCATCAACTCTTGCATTC
>NC_090730.1:145166826-145191826 GCF_036898095.1 Palaemon carinicauda
ATTTCCTCTCTGTGTCGGTGGTAAAATGCGTAGGGGTATTTCGTCCAATGCCATCGATCCTTACCCCATAAACCCAAAGTAAATCGATTTCGGGGAGGTCGTCAAACACAAAAAGGGAAAAGGCAATAAAAATAATTTCAATGACAAATTGCAAATGTATTCAAATCAACCAACAGGGTAAAATTTTAGATTTTGACAGCCTAGAGTAAAGAAAGAATGACCATAGTTTAATGGATTATGATTAGGTACGGCTTAATGATTGGGAATACCTGGTTTTCAATCAAAGGAATTCCTTAGAAAATATACATTTGTTTGTTAAATCATGAAGAATACAACCTATATTGAAGAGTAATTTAATAGTTGTAATACTTGAAATGCTATTAACAAGATATATATATATATATATATATATATATATATATATATATATATATATATATATATATATATATATATATATATATATGTGTGTGTGTGTGTGTGTGTGTTTGTGTGTTAAGAAGGAAGTGGGACCAATATCATATCAACAGGAGAGGAAGGACTCAAGATGGCTTTAAATCTTATTATACACGTGAACTGAGTTTTAAAAATGAGGCTGGCATGAAAGGTAATTATGGAATGAAAAATGACCTAGGGTTAAAAGAACTTGAGTGGAAGTTTGTGAATAAACAAATTTCAAGGATCGGGTCACTGTTTCTTCGAGGGTTGCATGTATCAAGATGTGTGTAGGAAAGAGTGAAAATAATATATTGTTGGGAAATTAAGTATATTCTGTGGGAGAAAAATACGATTGCTTCAATCACAGTTAGAGGAAACGCACATGACTGACATACCCAGCAGGAGATAAAAAAAAAATTAAAAAATCGTAAAAAATAAGTAAAAAATCGTAAGCTGTATTTAAGATTTAAGGGGCACATCTTAGAAATTGATAGAGGAAACATATTTCAATAAAAGGAAATAAAAAAAAGAAACGTTAACATATAAAAAGATCCAAAGAGTAATAATGCAAATGGGGAGGAACTGGTGCAGAGAATACATTTCCCTTTCAATCAAGTAAGTACTTTGAACAGTTGAATGTGAACCACAGAACAGTCGAGATATCCGGATGAAGCAAGAGAGGAAAAGTTATACTAAATTTCAATGCGCGTCTGGGTGTGATTTTCTGTGAGGTAAGGATGACATTCAAGATGTTGAATGACAGATTTTCTGCAGTTAAAGAGGAGGTGCTGCTAAATAATAAAAATAATGTCAATGAATATCCAAATAACACGTAAGGTTATTCCTAAAATAACTAAAGAAAGTGGCAGATAAGCTTCAAACAATTAGAAAAAGGATACAATTACTTAGCATACATGGGATGCTAAATTATTTCTTTATTGAAAGTAAAATAGGTAACATAATATAAATCGCAAAAGAACTCGTAGTTGGCTCTAAAAGAGAGATCTTATGGGCCAATTTTTATCATAATAGTAGTGTAAGAAGTATATGGACCCCTCGAAAAGCATCATTATAAAACACAGATATACAAAGGTGTCGAGGATATATTTGAATAGAATTTACTAAGGTATAATGAATAGTTATAACCAACGGGAGTTAATGTGTTGAATATGCAGACGCGGTAATTCTGAAATACGGCGTCATAAATTAAAATTTCCCTCCAAAAATTAACGTTAGAAAGCATGGTTAAAGAACAGAAGTGAATGAAAAAAATATTTTGAACTTGAATGAGACGAAGGATTATAGGGCGAGAAAAGATGATGATGCAATGGAATTCTAAGTATCAGTTCGGATAAAAAGTTGTTGATAGAAAATAAACTCATAAAATAATTAGCCTACAATTCAAAACTTTATGTGGATGCAGATAAGTACAGGTAAAATATGGTTGTTTATAAGAGTAAGAAGGGTTAACTGGAAGATATACATATACACAAATATATAAGTATATATATACATATATATATATGTGTATATATATATATACAAACATATATGTATATATACATATATATACACACAGACACACACACACACACACATATATATATATATATATATATATATATATATATATATGTGTGTGTGTATATATATATATATATATATATATATATATATATATATATATATATATATATACATATATATATATATATATATATACATATATATATATATATATATATACATATATATATATATATATATATATATATATATATATATATATATATTAAAAATTTTAAGTAATTTTTATTTTTCCTAACATACTTACCGAGAATTACTTCCTCGGAGGGTCCTTGACCTCTCTCAATCTCGACCAAGATTTCCCGCGCTACCCCCCCTATCTCGCTCCCGATAGTTCCTACCCCCGCCGCCAGGATAATTCCTGCGGCCCGGATTAGGGCAGGTCACTGCTTTTCCCGGGTCAGGATCTCATTAAGTCCTCCGTTTAGCCCGACTCGGCAATGGAAGAATGGCACTCGGGGACGGAAGGGAGGGCCATTACCCGGAAGTAATTCTCGGTAAGTATGTTAGGAAAAATAAAAATTACTTAAAATTTTTAATTTGTTCCAACACGAATACTTTACCTCGAATTACTTCCTCGGAGACTTACACTTTAGGAGGCGGGAGAGCCATTCTGCCACTTGGTTAGGCACATGGTGCCTGGAGGGCTACGTAATGCGGGGGTACAGAGAGCGGATAGGGGGGTAGCAGTGGAAAACTTACGCTTATAATTTAAGGCTTACCTCTTGACATCTTCTCTACTGAGTCTTCTCCTGAAGAAGTAGGGATGAGTCTATTCACTTGTTGGGGACGTCTTCCAGCCTGCCACTACACAGCTTGGAGGGCGGCGATGACTGTCCCAATGGAGAATCCATCCAAAGACTTTCTTGAGTAGTCTTTGAGGTAGTGGGCCGTGAAGGTCGACTGGTGTGACCAAGTGCCGGCCTGCAGGATCTGGTCCACTGCCATATTTCTCTCAAAGGCCAAGGAAGTGCTCAGGCCTCTGATGTCATGGGGACGGGGAGTGCCTGGTACTGCCACCTTGTCTTCTTCATAAGCCCTAGTGATGACTTGTCTCAGCCAGAAGGAAATAGTGTTCTTGGACACTTGCTTCTTATTAACGCCTGAAGAGACGAAGAGGTTCTTGGCACCCGGACGGAGATGGGCCGTCCTTTCCAGGTATTTCCTGATCGTCCTGACCGGGCATAACTTCAGGTCGTCCGTATTGCCTGTCTTGGGGATGGCCGGAAATGAGAAACCTTCAAACCTCGGGTCCCAGACTGCTGGGTTCTGAGTCTTTGCTACAAAGGAGGGTACGAACTTGAAAGATACCTCCTTCCACCCTTTGGAGTGTGGCACGTCGTAGGAGAGACCGTGGATCTCACCTACCCTCTTAGCCGAAGCTAAGGCTAGCAAGAAGACTGTCTTGAGGGTGAGATCTTTGTCCCCGATATCTCTGAGTGGTTCAAAGGGCGGACGACACAACATTTTCAGGACCTTGGCCAGGTCCCATCAGGGCACTCTCCTGGCTTGGGGAGGACAGGATTGTTCGAAACTTCTAATCAGCATCCCTATGTGTCTTGAGGTCCCCAGGTCGATGCCTTTCAGGAGAAAGACTTGGCCTAAGGCTGCTCGTACTCCTTTAATAGCCGGGATTGACATTCCTATTTTATCCCTAAGGTACACTAGAAAATCAGCTATGTCAGGGACCGAGGCTTTAAGAGGTCTTATTTGTTTTGTCGCGCACCATTTCGTAAAGGCGGCCCACTTCGCCTGGTAGACTACGGTAGAGGATTTTCTTAGGTATAGGGACATCCTCTTGGCTGTGGAGGAGGAGTACCCCTCCTTCTTCAGGAGTCGCTCGATAGTCTCCAGGCGTGAAGGCGAAGAGAGAGAGGGTTGTCGTGGAACCTGAGGAAGTGCGGTTGACTCAGTAGATCTGACCTGGGGGGCAGAGGCCATGGCGGATGGCTTGCCAGGTCTTTCAGATCCGCGAACCACTCTCTCTCCGGCCACCAGGGCGCTACCAAAGTCATCTTTAGGTTTTGGGAGGTTCTTACTCTGTTGAGCACTTGCCTTAGCAGCGTGAAGGGGGGAAAGGCATAAACGTCCAGGTTGTCCCACCTGTGCTGGAAGGCGTCTTCTAGGGCTGCTCCTTTGTCTGGTACCGGGGAGCAATAAACCGGTAACTTGGCGTTGAGCTTTGTTGCGAATAGGTCTATCACCGGGGAGCCCCAGCGTTGAAGGATGAGTCTGGCCACCGCTGGTTGTAGGGACCATTCTGTCCCTACTATCTGACCTATCCTGCTGAGGCCGTCGGCTAGCACGTTCCTTTTCCCGGGGATGAACCTTGCTAGCAGTGTTACCTGGTGTTCGTCCGCCCAGTGCAAGATGTTTACGGTGAGGTCGCACAGTTCCTTTGACTTCATGCCCCCTTGTTTCTTGATGTAGGCTACCACCGTGGCGTTGTCGCACATTAGGGCCACGGTGTTTCCCTTCAACCGACTTGCAAAGTGCAGACATGCCTTTTGTACTGCTTTTAGCTCTAGGACGTTGATGTGGAGATGCTTTTCGGTCTCTGACCAGGTCCCGCTTGCTGTTTCCTCCCGCAGGTGGGCTCCCCACCCTAGGCTGGAGGCGTCCGTGAACAGGAGAAACTCGGGGGGACAGGACCCGAGGGGCATCCCCTTGAGGGAGTTCGACTGGCATCGCCACCAATTCAAGGCTGCTTTCGTGTCCGGGAGGACTGGGATCGATGTTTTCTGAGAGCCTGTCTGGGACCATAGAGCCTTGAGGTTCCATTGTACGGGTCTAAGCCGTATCTTCCCTTGGGGGACTAGCTTCTCTAATGAGACCAGATGGCCTATCAGCCTCTGCCAGTCTTTCGCTTTCCTGGGAAGCCCCGACAGGAACGGCTGAATGATCTTGACGAGGTTCTGTATCCTGTCTTCCGAGGGGAAGGCCTTCCCCTGCACCGTGTCCAACGTCATCCCCAAGTACCCCCATTTTGTTGGATGGAGTTAGGTTCGATTTCTCCAGGTTGATAATGATTCCCAGACTCCTGCAGAAACGGAGGAGGTCCTTTCCTTGCTCTTCCAAGAGGGCCTTTGAACTGGAAAGGAGCAACCAGTCGTCCAGGTACCTGATGAGGCGGATACCTCATTCGTGAGCCCATACTGAGACTGTCGCGAAGACCCTCGTGAACACCTGAGGGGCCGTCGACAGTCCGAAGCAGAGGGTTCGGAACTGCAGGATCTGGGAGCCCCATTTTACCCGGAGGAACTTCCGACTCGACGGGTGGACCGGAATTTGGAAGTACGCGTCCTTGAGGTCGACCGTCATCATAAAAACTTTCTCCCTCAAGGACATCAGGACGGATTTTGGGGTGTCCATCTTGAAGTCCGTCTTCTTGACGAACTTGTTGAGGGCCGACAGGTCTATCACCGGTCTCCACCCCCCCGTTGCTTTCTCCACCAGGAACAGGCGGCTGTAGAAGCCTGGCCCTGGGAGAAGGACTTCTTCCATGGCTCCCTTTTCCAACATGGAGGAAACTTCTTTTTGCAGGGTAGCCCTTTTCAACGGGTCCCTGGGAGCTAATCATTCTGTTTGGGTGGCTGGAATAAGAGGGGGTGAGTCCGCTATGAAGGGGATCCTGTAGCCTTCTTTCAGGACGGACACCGTCCAAGCATCCGCCCCATACGTTTTCCATGCTTGCCAATAGGGTCTGAGGCATCCCCCAACCCGAGGCTTGGGCGGGAGTAGGGGGCCTCTCCCTCTACCTTCTCCTAGAGGGGCGGCCTGATCTGCCCCTCTTCGAGGCGGAGTAACCCGACCTGAAGGAGCTGGCAGAAGCTGTAGCTCCCCTGCGGGAGGGCTGAGGAGTTGATGTCCAGGAAGAGGCGGGGGCGTCCCTCCTCGAAGAGCTGGGGACAGCCTGAGGGGTCACGGCACTATCCGAGACTGACCTCCTATAAGGAGGCCTCCTGGAGGATGTTTGCTTGGGGACGTTGGTTTCTCTCCTCTTGGACACCTTCTCCATCAGCACTTCTAATTCCTTCAACGGAAACAGGGACTCGCCTCCTAGGGGTAGGGTGCGAATCACTCGCGCCTGTCTGTCCGGGATTTTCCTTGACACTTTGGAAAGCACTGTGTCCCGCTTTCGGAGGACCCAGTTGGCCGTCAAGGAGAGTGCCTGATACGCCATAAATTTGAGGGCTTTCCCCCCGGAGGTGAGAAGGTCTGACAGGAGACCTTGTTGTTCAGGGTCGTCGGGGTCTGTGGAGGCCTGTACATTAACTAACGTGGAGGCCCACCAGTCCAGCCATGAAGAGACGTTAATCATTTCCCTCGACATCTCCTCCATCATGCCTGCTTCAGAGGCCGAGAAGGACACAGGGGCTGAGCTGGCCCTTTCGTCCGAGCCGCCTTGTCCTAGGATATCCACGGCTGAGTCCACTCTACAGGGGCCTGGGCGTCGCCCTTCCGGGATATAAACTTTGGCCTGTAGTTTAAGACCCTGGAGGAGTTTGGAGGCACTCTGGGACTTGGGGGCCTCCGCAGTGCTGGCCACCAAGTTGTCGATGTACTCCTGTCCGAGTACTAGGTCTGGGGCGAGAGGCAGGGCCAGAGAGGACTTCGGAAGGACGTCCCGGTGCGTATATCTCAAGAGGCTCGACCTCCAGGTATTCACCTTCGTCGCCGCGGGTTCCGGAATCCCATGGATCCTTCTGACGAGGCCTACCACTCTTCTGTAGGCGGAGTCCTCCGACGGGGAAACCTCGCCTCCGTCGACCGAGGCATCGGCTTGGCTGAGGGGAGCAGTGCTTGGGTGGTAAACTGGCCGCTCCCTACTAGGTCCCAGGGAGGCCGTCCCGCAACCGTAGGGCGCACCGTACACGGTTGGGTCTCGCCGTGTGGCGGGTGCCACCGACTCCGGGAGGCCTTTCGACTGGCCCAAGGCTCTGGACGCGGAGGACACGGTCCCGGTGGGAAGACCCGACCCCGGCAACCGGTCCTTCCTGCTCGACGTCCGACCCAGCTGGGCTGGTTCGGTCGGGCTGTCTTCTCGGAAGCACGCTTCCTCCCGCCGGGCGGGGTGAACCGAAGGCCTCGAGGACTTGTGCCTGAGAGTGAGGTCCTTCTTGCGTGGCCGGTCGAGCGGTTCCATGTTGTATGTAGGCTCAATCACTGGACCGAGAGTCTGGAGAGCGGTGCTTCCTGGACTCTCCTGGGGGGACGTAGAACCATTCGCCGCCGCCGGGAGAGACCTCCCTCTTGTACTTACGGGAGTGAGAGCGTGGGCGCTTCCTACTGTGCCGCGACCTCGACCTGGAGCGGGAACGATCACTATCGGTCCGCTCTCTCTTACGGTGCCGTTTCTCCCTGCGTTCTCCCCCGGAGGATGAGTCTGCTTCCGAAGAGTCCGAGGGTGCCACGTTCCTCACGTAACGACTGCTCGAGTGATGCGCAGGGGAGGCCCTTCGCCGTCGACCGTCCGAGACAGGGTGCTGGAGAAAGTCCTCGGGAACTGCTGTAGATACCGAGGGTACCGAGTCCACTCTGTCCCTGCTAGAAGGCCATGGACCCAGGGATACGTCCATCCTTAGCGGTGACCTCCCTGGAGTCTTCGGTAACTTCCACCCGAAGGCGTTGCTACTCGGGCGACGAATTCTCGCGTGGTTCTCTTCTGGCGGGGGGGAACCCGACGCACCGGCCCACGAGGGCGGGGGGGAGTCTGAGATCGCCACACTGCCCCATACCGGGTCTTCTGAGGAAGCGTGATCCCCTGCCACGTGGCCCGATTCGCCCGAAACACTCGCGGCCCTTCCGTTCACTCCCGAGGGACCAGCCCTTGGTTCCTCCCTCACACTGGGTTCACCTGGGAGAACACTATGGCTAACAATCACACTGGGGGCTTGTTGGCCACTCCTCTGCGAAGGAGACGGAGAGGCCGAGGCTTCGTCGGACCGATCACTGACCGACTGTAAGGAGGACACGCCACTCACTTTCTTGGGGGAACGCTTAGACGACTTCTTTTTCTTTGTACTATACCGTACCCACTGAATGCCGTCCCAACTCACGCACTCGGGACATGTGTCCGAGGAGGAACAAACTTTACCCCTGCACGTGGAACAAAGGGAATCCACTTCTGGTTTAGAGAGGAAAGCCCCACACGACTTTCCTGCTCTAGGACCAGGACAACGACGCACGTTCTCCATCGTTCGTACACGAAGGTCAACACTAACGAGTTACAGAAACCCTGGATAACTCAAGGGGAACGGACTGAGAACACTTTGCGAAAACGCACTATCGCAGAAAAAACAAGTCCGTACACTGGGAACACGTGGGATCACAACGCGCCAAAGGATCGAGAGTTTAAGCGAGAGAGTGAGATGTTTCGCATCTCACGACCAAGGACTTAATGGGATCCTGACCCGGGAAAAGCAGTGACCTGCCCTAATCCGGGCCGCAGGAATTATCCTGGCGGCGGGGGTAGGAACTATCGGGAGCGAGATAGGGGGGGGGGTAGCGCGGGAAATCTTGGTCGAGATTGAGAGAGGTCAAGGACCCTCCGAGGAAGTAATTCGAGGTAAAGTATTCGTGTTGGAACAAATATATATATATTATATATATTATATACATATATACACCGGTACACAATCGCAAGCCTTTATGACAAAAAGACTATTGTTTTTAAATCGATAAAAAGTTATCTAACAAATTTATTGGATGAAAGCAATAACCTCAGTGATTGAACGGAACGGTGTCAATGTCACTCTTCGTCGTCAAGCTTCCAGGCGTGAAGACAAACCTCATGCCCATTTTTTATAACATTCCTAGACAGGTAGTGAGAGAAAATACGAAAACCTTAATTTTCACATCAAACTATTTTAATAGAAAGAAGCAGTATCCCAGAACCATTCCAGTTCGAAATGCCATTTTTGCCATGGCAGAACTCTTAATAGAGGGTCGCAGTCTCTCGCCCCTCTACTACAAAGGGCCTTTGCAATTCTTACATTTCCTCTCTGTGTCGGTGGTAAAATGCGAAGGGGTATTTCGTCCACTGCCGTCGATCCTTACCCCATAAACCCAGAGTAAATCGATTCTCGGGAGGTCGTCAAACGCAAAAAGGGAAAAGGCAATAAACTTAATTTCAATGACAAATTACAAATGTTTCCAAGGCGAATTTTATATTTGCTAAAAATCCATAAAAAAAAATAGATAGTGGTAACAATGGAAAGCAAACCTTATTAAATGGAATTGCTAGCCAGTAGCTTTTCTTAACTGCCTGTTGAAATTGTAAATAAAAACCTGTGCCAACCTGCTACTGCTAGGTTAGCATCAAAATACGGAACTTAGAAGACCAGATCAAGAACTGTAGTGAATAACAGAATTCCACAATAAAATTCGAGAATATTCCTTATATCTGAATATTCAAAGAGTGCAAAACACAGCATCACAAACCTGTGAACGTCAGTATTCGAGATAACAACCCATGGTCTCCATGAGATTAATATTCATGAGGAACATGAGGAAAGGAAACTCATGATTTTATAACTGGTTAATTTCAATATTTTGGTAGTGTGCAAATCACTGTATAAATCCCTCAAATGAGAACGGAACATTGTAATCCCGGTATTTTTACCCAGTTGTCTTTGACTTTGGGTGTGCATACTAATGCACTACACTATCGTAAATAAACCAAATAAAAAACTGACTAAATATGGTATGGACTTAAGGAATTTAAAAATAAGTAAGACGGCAATGAAAGGGGGAAATGTGTAATAGTCGATGTCATGGTACGTCACTTAGCACGATATAATAAAATGATAAAATTTTTATGAATAGAAAAAAAAAAAACAGTTACTAATGGTACACAGGATGGCATTTATATCAAGAAAACTGTGGTAATTTGTGAAAGACTTCAAATGCGTTGAATTTAATGAAAGCCGAGTGTGGAAAGTGAAAAATATATATAGCCTACACTGTTAAACATTATATACGGTTTTAAAAAGATATATTGACGTTAAGGAGTAATATTCGGGTCACCAACCCGTAAAAGATGATAAAGTAAGGTAAAATTACGGTAGCTTGTATTTAACGGAAATACGGCCGAGTACAGTATATTTTTACGGAGAATTTTTGATAAAAATAACGTTTTTCTTTTCAAACCGTGTAACTAAAATTACAAAATGCACAGAAATCTAACATAATGGAAATGAAAAATCTTAATTTAAGTCTTCCAAATATTTGTGAATGAGATAGAATGGGAATGTTGGTTGATTTGAATACATAATAATGTAATACATGGTCAAACTTTAGATATTATCAGCTTAGAACAAAGAGAGAATGGCCATAGTTTTATGGATTATGATTAGGTATAGCTTAATGGTTGGGAATACGTGGTTTTCAATAAAAGAAATTCCTTAGAAAAGATACATTTGTCTGTTAAATCATGAAGAATACAACCTATATTGAAGAATAATACAATATTTGTAATACTTAAAATGCTAATAACAGGATTTTATATATATATATATATATATATATATATATATATATATATATATATATATATATATATATATGGAATGAAAAATTAACTAGGGTTAAAAGAACCTGAGTGGAAGTTAGTGAAGAATAAAAAAATTTCAAGGATTGGGTCACTGTTTATTTGAGGTTTGCATGTATCAAGATGCGTGTAGGAAAGAGTGAAAATAATTTATTGTTGGGAAATTGAAGAAGATATTCAGTGCGAGAAAAATACGATTGCTTCAATCACAGTTAATGGAAAAACATGACTTTGGCATACCCAGCATGATATAAATATTATCAAATCGTTAAAGAATAAGTAAAAATCGTAGGCTGTATTTAAGATTCAAGTGGAAAGTCTTAGAAAATGATATAGAAAAAATATTTCAATAAAAGGAAACCAAAAAAGAAACGTTAACATATAAAAGGAGCCAAAGAGTAATAATGCAAATGGGGAGAAACTGGTGCAGAGAATACATTTCCCTTTCAATCAAGTAAGTACTTTGAACAGTTGAAGGTGAACCACAGAACAGTTGAGATATCCGGATGAAGCAAGAGAGGAAAAGTTAAAATAAATTTCGATGCACGTCTGGGTGTGATTTTCTGTGAGGTAAGGATGACATGCAAAATGTTAAATGACAGATTTTTTGGAGTTAAAAAGGAGATACTGCTAAATAATAAAAATAATGTTAATGAATATCCAAATAATAACTAAAAAAAGAAAATGACAGACGAGCTTCAAACAATTAGAAAAAGGATACAATTACTTAGTATACATAAGATGCTAAATTATTTCTTTATTGAAAGAAAAATAGGTAACATAATATAAGTCACAAACTCATATAGTTGGCTTGAAAAGACATCTTATTGGCCAATTTTTTATTATAAATAGCAGTGCAAGAAGCATATGGACCCCTCAAACACATCATTATAAAACACAGATATACAGAGGTGTCGAGGATACATTTGAATAGAATTTACTGAGGTATAATGAATAGTTATAACTAACGGGAGTTAATAGGTTGAATATGCAGACGCGGTAATTCTGAATTACGGTGTCATAAATTAAAAGTTTGTCTCCAAAAATTAACGTTAGTATGCATGGTTGAAGAACAGAATTGAATGAAAAAAAATATTTTGAACTTAAATGAGACGAAGGATTGTAGGGCGAGAAAAGATGATGATGCAATGGAATTCTAAATAACAGTTCGGATAAAAAGTTGTTGATAGAAAATAAACTTATAAAATAATTAGCCTACAATTTAAAACTTTATGTGGATGCTCATAAGTAAAGGGAAAATGTGGTTGTCTATATCAATAGTTTGCCAAGTGCAATTCAGTGTAAGAAGGGTTAACTGGAAGATATACATACACACACACGCACGCACACACACACACATATATATATATATATATATATATATATATATATATATATATATATATATATACATATATATATATATATTAAATATATATATATATATATGTATGTATAGTATATATATATATATATATATATATATATATATATATATATATATATATATATATATATATATATATATATATATATATATATATATATATATATATATATATACCGGTACACACTCGAAATCCTTTAACAAAAACACTATTATTTTTAGATCAATAAAAAGTGATCTAACAAATTTATTGGATGAAAGCAATATAATCAGTGATTGAACGGAATGGTGTCACTGTCATTGTCACTCTTCGTCGTCAAGCTTCCAGGCGTGAAGAGAAACCTCATGGCCATTTTTTTTTTAACATTCCTGGACAGGTATTGAGAGAAAATACGAAAACCTTAGTTTTTACATCAAACTATTTTAATGGAAAGAAGCAATATCCCAGACCCATTCCAGTTCCAAATGCCATTTTTGCCATCGCAGAACCCTTAATAGAGGGTCGCACTCTCTCGCCCCTCTACTACAAAGGGCCTTTGCAATTCTTTCATTTCCTCTCTGTGTCGGTGGTAAAATGCGTAGGGGTATTTCGTCCACTGCCATCGATCCTTACCCCATAAACCCAGACTAAATTGATTCTCGGGAGGTCGTCAAACGCAAAAAGGGAAAAGGCAATAAACTTGATTTCAATGACAAATTGCAAATGATTCAAATGCGGATTTTATATTGCTTATAATCCATAAAAAATATGGATACTGCTAACAATGGAAAGCAAACCTTATTAAATGGAATTGCTAGCCATTAGCTTTTCTTGACTGCTAGTTAAAATTGTATATAATATAAACCTTTGTCGACCTGCTACTGATAGGTTCGCATCAAAATACGGAACTTAGAAGACCAGCTCAAGAACTGTAGTGAATAACAACATTCCACTATAAAATTCGATAATATTCATTATATCTGAATAATCAAAGAGTGCAAAAAAAAAAAAAAAAAAAAAACAGTATCAAGAACTTGTGAACCTCAGTATTCGAGATAACAACCCATGGTCTCCATGAGATTAATATTCATGAGGAACATGAGAAGAGAAAACTCATGATTTTATAACTGGTTAATTTAAATATTTTGGTAGTGTGCAAATCACTGTATAAATCCCACAAATGGGAACGGAACATTGTAATCCCGGTATTTTTACCTAGTTGTCTTTGACTTTGGGTGTGCATGCTAATGCACTACACTATTGTAAATAAAACAAATAAAAGACACACTAAATATGGTATGGACTTGAGGAATTTAAAAACCAGGAAGACGGCAATGAAAAGGGGAAATGTGTAATAGTCGATGTGATGGTACGTCACTTAGCACGATATAATAAAATGATAAAATTTTCATGAATAGAAAAAAAAAGAAAAAAAAAACAGTTACTAATGGTACACAGGATGGCAATTATATCAAAAAAACTGTGGTGATTTGTGAAAGACTTCAAATGCGTTGAATTTAATGAAAGCCGAGTGTGGAAAGTGAAAAATATAAATTATATACACTGTTAAACATTACGGTTTTAAAAAGATATATTGACGTTAAGGAGTAATATTAGGGTCACCAACCCGTAAAAGATGATAAAGTAAGGTAAAATTACGGTAGCTTGTATTTAACGGAAATACGGCCGAGTACAGTATATTTTTACGGAGAATTTTTGATAAAAATAACGTTTTTCTTTTTAAACCGTGTAACTAAAATTACAAAATGCACAGAAATCTAACAGAATGGAAATGAAAAATCTTAATTTAAGTCTTCCAAATATTTGTGAATGAGATGGAATGGGTATGTTGGTTGATTTGAATACATAATAATGTAATACAGGGTCAAATTTTAGATTTTGACAGCCTAGAATAAAGAGAGAATGACCATAGTTTTATGGATTACGATTAGGTATAGCTTAATGATTGTGAATACGTGGTTTTCAATAAAAGAAATTCCTAAAAAAAAAATATATTTGTTTGTTAAATCATGAAGAATACAACCTATATTGAAGAGTAATTGAATAGTTGTAATACTTAAAATGCTAATAACAGGATTTTATATACATATATATATATATATATATATATATATATATATATATATATATATATATATATAGAATGAAAAATCAGCCAGGGGTAAAAGAACCTGAGTGGAATTTAGTGAAGAATAAACAAATTTCAAGGATCGGGTCACTGTTTATTTGAGGTTTGCATGTATCAAGATGCGTGTAGGAAAGAGTGAAAATAATATATTGTCGGGAAATTGAAGAAGATATTCAGTGCGAGAAAAATACGATTGCTTCAATCACAGTTAATGGAAAAACATGACTTTGGCATACCAAGCATGAGATAAATATTATTAAATCGTAAAATAATAAGTAAAAGTCGTAAGCCGTATTTAAGATTTAAGAGGAAAGTCTTAAAAAATGATATAGAAAAAATATTTCAATGAAAGGAAACAAAAAAAGAAACGTTAACAAATAAAAGAATCCAAAGAGTAATAATGCAAATGGGGAAAAACTGGTGCAGAGAATACATTTCCCTTTCAATCAAGTAAGTACTTTGAACAGTTGAATGTGAACCACAGAACAGTTGAGATATCCGGATGAAGCAAGGGTGGAATAGTTATAAATTTCGATGAGAGTCTGGGTGTGATTTTCTGTGAGGTAAGGATGACATTGAAAATGTTGAATGACAGATTTTCTGGAGTTAAAGAGGAGGTACTGCTAAATAATAAAAATAATGTCAATGATTATCCAAATAACACGTAAGGTTATTCCTAAAATAACTAAAGAAAGTGAGAGACGAGCTTCAAACAATTAGAACAAGGATTCAATTACTCAGCGAACATGGGATGCTGAATTACTTCTTTATTGAAAGAAAAATAGGTAACATAATATAAATCGCAAAAGAACTCGTATAGTTGGCTCTAAAAGAGAGATCTTATGGGCCAATTTTTATTATATAATATTAGTGTAAGAAGTATATGGATCCCCTCGAAAAGCATCATTATAAAACACAGATACAAAGGTGTCGAGGATACATGCTTTTGAATATAATTTACTAAGGTATAATGAATAGTTATAACTAAAGGGAGTTAATGGGTTGAATATGCAGACGCGGTGATTCTGAAATACGGCGTCATAAATTAAAAGTTTCCCTCCAAAATTTTAACGTTAGAAAGCATGGTTAAAGAACAGAAGTGAATGAAAAAAAAATATTTTGAACTTGAATGAGACGAAGGATTGTAGGGCGAGAAAAGATGATGATGCAATGGAATTCTATGTAACAGTTGGGAAAAAAAAAGTTGTTAATAGAAAATAAACTTATAAAATAATTACAATATAAAACTTTATGTGGATGCTGATAAGTAAAGGTAAAGTGTGGTTGCTTATATCAATCGTTTGGCAAGTGCAATTCAGATTAAGAAGGGTTAACTGGAAGATATACATACACAAATACACACACACACACACATATATATATATATACATATAAATATGTATATATGTGTATATTTATATGTATATATATTATATATCATATATATATATATATATATATATATTTATATAGATACATATATGTGTATATATATATATATATATATATATATATATATATATATACATATATATATATATATATATATATATATATATATATATATATATATTATATCAAACATATATATATATATATATATATATATATATATTTATATATATATAAATATATATACATATATATACCGGTACACACTCGCAATCCTTTTTAACAAAAACACTATTATTTCTAGATCAATAAAAAATTATCTAACAAATTTGTTGGATGAAAGCAATAACCTCAGTGATTGAACCAAACGGTGTCACTGTCATTCTTCGTCGTCAAGCTTCCAGGCGTGAAGAGAAACATTATGGCTATTTTTTTATAACATTCCTAGACAGATAGTGAGAGAATATACGAAAACCTTAATTTTCACATCAAACTATTTTAATAGAAAGAAGCAGTATCCCAGATCCCTTCCAGTTCAAAATGCCATTTTTGCCATCGCACAACTCTTAATAGAGGGTCGCACTCTCTCGCCCCTCTACTACAAAGGGCCTTTGCAATTCTTTCATTTCCTCTCTGTGTCGGTGGTAAAATGTTTAGGGGTATTTCGTCCACTGCCATCGATCCTTACCCCATAAACCCAGACTAAATCGATGATGGGGAGGTCGTCAAACGCAAAAAGGGAAAAGGCAATCAACTTGATTTCAATGACAAATTGCAAATGATTCAATTGCAATTTTATATTGCTAATAATCCATAAATAAAATAGATAGTGCTAACAATGGAAAGCAAAACTTATGAAATGGAATTGCTAGCCATTAGCTTTTCTTGACTGCCAGTTAAAATTGTAGATAATATAAACCTTTCGACCTGCTACTGATAGGTTAGCATCAAAATACGGAACTTAGAAGACCAGATCAAGAACTGTAGTGAATAACAGAATTCCACGATAAAATTCGAGAATATTCCTTATATCTGAATATTCAAAGAGTGCAAAACACAGCATCACAAACTTGTGAACGTCAGTATTCGAGATAACAACCCATGGTCTCCATGAGATTAATATTCATGAGGAACATGAGAAGAGAAAACACATGATTTTATAACTGGTTAATTTAAATATTTTGGTAGTGTGCAAATCACTGTATAAATCCCTCAAATGAGAACGGAACATTGTAACCCCGGTATTTTTACCCAATTGTCTTTGACTTTGGGTGTGCATACTAATGCACTACACTATCGTAAATAAAACAAACAAAAACAGACTAAATATGGTATGGACTTGAGGAATTTAAAAAACAGGAAGACGGCAATGAAAGGGGGAAATGTGTAATAGCCGATGTGATGTTACGTCACTTAGCACGATATAATAAAATGATAAAATTTTCTTGAATAGAAAAAGAAAAAGAAAAAAAAAGTCACTAATTGCGCACAGTATGGCATTTATGTCAAAAAAACTGTGGTGATTTGTGAAAGACTTCAAATGCGTTGAATTTAATGAAAGCAGAGTGTGGAAAGTGCAATATATATATATATATATATATATATATATATATATATATATATATATATATATATATATATATATATATATATATATATATATATATATATATATATACTGTTGAACATTACGGTTTTAAAAAGATATATTGACGTTAAGGACTAATATTAGGGTCACCAAACCGTAAAAGATGATAAAGTAAGGTAAAATTACGTTAGCCTCTATTTAACGGAAATACGGCCGAGTACAGTATATTTTTACGGAGAATTTCTGATAAAAATAACGTTTTTCTTTTCAAACCGTGTAACTAAAATTACATAACTAACAGAAATCTAACAGAATGGAAATGAAAAATCTTAATTTAAGTCTTCCAAATATTTGTGAATGAGATGAAATGGGAATGTTGGTTGATTTGAATACATAATAATATAATACAGGGTAAAATTTTAGATTTTGACAGCCTAGAGTAAAAAAAGAATGACCATAGTTTAATGGATTATGATTAGGTATAGCTTAATGATTGGGAATACGTGGTTTTCAATAAAAGAAATTCCTTAGAAAAAGATACATTTGTTTGTTAAATCATGAAGAATACAACCTATATTGAAGAGTAATTTAAAGTTGTAATACCTTAAATGCTAATAACAGGATTTATATATATATATATATATATATATATATATATATATATATATATATATATATATATATGTATATATGTATATATATATATATATATATATATATATATATATATATATATATATATATATATATACAGTATATATGGTGTTAAAATGGAAGTGGGACCAATAAAATATCAACTGGAGAGGAAGGACTCAAGATGGCTTTAAATCTTATTATACACACAAACTAAATTTTAAAACTGAGGCTGGCATGAAAGGTAATTATGGAATGAAAAATGACCTAGGGTTAAAAGAACTTGAGTGGAAGTTTGTGAATAAACAAATTTAAAGGATCGGGTCACTGTTTTTTTGAGGTTTGCATGTATCAAGATGTGTGTAGGAAGGAGTGAAAATAATATATTGTTGGGAAATTTAAGAAGATATTCAGCGCGAAAACAATACGATTGCTTCAATTACAGTTAAGAGGGAAAGCACATGACTGGCATACCCAGCAGGAGAAAATAATTTATTAAATCGTAAAGAAATAAGTAAAAATCGTAAGCTGTACTTAAGATTTAAAGGGAAAGTCTTAGAAAGGGATAGAGAACAAATATTTCAATAAAAGGAAATAAAAAAAAGAACGTTAACATATAAAAAGATCCAAAAAGTAATAATGCAAATGGGGAGGAACTGGTGCAGAGAATACATTTCCTTTTCAATCAAGTAAGTACTTTGAACAGTTGGATGTGAACCACAGAACAGTTGAGATATCCGGATGAAGCAAGAGTGGAAAAGTTATAATATATTTCGATGCGCGTCTGGGTGTGATTTTCTGTGAGGTAAGGATGGCAAGCAAAATGTTGAATGACAGATTTTCTGTAGTTAAAGAGGAGGTGCTGCTAAATAATAAAAATAATGTCAGTGAATATCCAAATAACATATAAGGTTATTCCTAAAATAACTAAAAAAAGTGGCAGACGAGCTTCAAACAATTAAAAAAAGGATACAATTACTCAGCATACATAAGATGCTAAATTATTTCTTTATTGAAAGAAAAATAGGTAACATAATATAAATCGCAAAAGAACTCGTACAGTTGGCTCTAAACGAGAGATCTTATGGGCCAATTTTTACTATATAATAGTAGTGTAAGAAGTATATGGACCCCTCGAAAAGCATCATTATAAAACACAGATATACAAAGGTGTCGAGGATACATGCTTTTGAATATAATTTACTAAGGTATAATGAATAGTTATAACTAACGGAAGTTAATGGGTTGAATCTGCAGACGCGGTAATTCTGAAATACGGTGTCATAAATGAAAAGTTTCCCTCAAAAAAATTAACGTTAGCATGCATGGTTGAAGAACAGAAATGAATGAAAAAAAAAATATTGAACTTAAATGAGACGAAGGATTGTAGGGCGAGAATTACGATGATGCAATGGAACTCTAAGTAACAGTGGGGATAAATAGTTGTTGATAGAAAATAAACTTATAAAATATGTAGCCTATAATTTAATACTTTATGTGGATGCTGATAAGTACAGGAAAAATATGGGGCTGTTTATGATAACAATAGTTTGCCAAGTGCATTTCCGAGTAAGAAGGGTTAACTAGAAGATATACATTGACACACAAATATTATATATATATATATATATATATATATATATATATATATATATATATATATATATATATATATATATATATACATATATATGATAAATTTTGCACATTTTTTACGTGTTTTTCATATTCAAATAAGCCATATATATTTTTGATACATTAATGTCTGGATTCTCTTAACGACCTCGGGATCAGAGCCCCAGGCGAAATCACACAAAGACAAGAGCTTGGCTCCGGCCGGGAATCGAACCCTGGTCGGAAAGCTTGTATAGACAGTGACTAAGTGGCTTAGTCACTGTCTATACAAGCTTGCCGACCAGGGTTTGATTCCCGGCCGGAGCCAAGCTCTTGTCTTTGTCTGATTTCGCCTGGGGCTCTGATCCCGAGGTCGTTAAGAGAATCCGGACATTAATGTATCAAAAATATATATGGCTTATTTGAATATATATATATATATATATATATATATATATATATATATATATATATATATATGTATTTATGTATATATATATTATATGTATATATATTAAATATATACCGGTACACACTCGCAATCCTTTATAAAACCACTATTATTTTTAGATCAATAAAAAGTGATCTAACAAATTTATTGGATGAAAGCAATAACCTCAGTGATTGAACGGAACGGTGTCACTGTCACTCTTCGTCGTCAAGCTTCCAGGCGTGAAAAGAAACCTCATGGCCATTTTTTTTTAACATTCCTAGACAGGTAGTAAGAGAAAATACGAAAACCTTAGTTTTCATATCAAACTATTCTAATGGAAAGAAACAGTATCCCAGACCCATTCCAGTTCCAAATGCCATTTTTGCCATCACAGAACTCTTAATAGAGGGTCGCACTCTCTCGACCCTCTACTACAAAGGGCCTTTGCAATTCTTTCATTTCCTCTCTGTGTCGGTGGTAAAATGCGTAGGGGTATTTCGTCCACTGCCATCATCGATCCTCAGAAAAAATCGATTCTGGGGAGGTCGTCAAACGCAAAAAGAGAAAAGGCAATAAACTTAAATTTCAATGACAAATTGCAAATGATTCAAAGGCGAATTATATATTGCTAAGAATCCATTAAAAAATAAGATAGTACAAACATTAAAAGGAAATAAATCTAATTTCAATGACAAATTATGAATAATTCGAAGATGAACTTTATATTGCTAAGAATACAGAAAAAAATAGATAGTGGTAACAATGGAAAACAAACCTTATTAAATGGAATTGGTAGCCATTAGCTTTTCTTGACTGCCAGTTAAAATTGTAGATAATAATAAACCTGTGTCGACCTGCTACTGATAGGTTAGCATCAAAATATGGAACTTAGAAGACCAGATCAAGAACTGTAGTGAATAACAGAATTCCACAATAAAATTCTAGAATTTTCATTATATCTGAATAATCAAAGAGTGCGAAAAACAGTATCACGAACTTGTGAAAGTTAGTATTAGAGATAACAACCCATGGTTTCTATGGAATTAATATTCATGAGGAACATGAGAAAAGGAAACTCATGATTTTATAACTGCTTAATTCAAATATTTTGGTAGTGTGGAAATCACTGTATAAATCCTAAAAATGAGAACGGAACATTGTTATTCCGGTATTTTTTACAAAGTTGTCTTTGGCATTGGGTGTGCATACTAATGCACTACACTATCGTAAATAAAACAAATAAAAAACAGACTAAATATGGTATGGACTTAAGGAATTTAAAGATGGAAGCTGTGGCAATGAAGAGAGAAATATGTTATAGTCGAAGTGATGTTATGAATAGAAAAAAAAATACAGAGTTACTAATGATGCAGAAGTTCCTTGTCTGATACACACACAAATAAAAAGGTAGAGAGAGAGAGAGAGAGAGAGAGAGAGAGAGAGAGAGAGAGAGAGAGAGAGAGAGAGAGAGAGAGAGAGAGAGAGAGAGTATGGCATTTGTGTAAAGAAAACTGTAGTGAATTGTGAAAGACTTCAAATACGTTGAATTTAAAGAAAGCAGTGTGGAAAGTGAAATATATACACTGTTAACCGTTTGCTGCAAAAACGATAAATGTCTGGCAACATTTATTCCAGGATTTTTACGCCTTTAAAAACAGATATATTGACGTTAAGGCGTGATATTAAGGTCACCAAACCGTAAAAGTTGATAGAGTAAGGTAAAATTACGGTAACCTGTATTTTACGGAAATATGGTTGAATACAATATATTTTTACAGAGAATTTCTGATTAAAATTCTTCTTTTTAACAGTATAACTAGAATTACTTAACGTACAGAAATCTAACAGAATTCAAATGAAAATCTTAATTTAAGTCTTCCAAATATTGGTGACTGAGATGGAATGAGCATGTTGGTTGATTTGAGTACATAATAATGTAATACATGGTAAAATCTTAGACTTTGACTGCCTAGAATAAAGAAGAATGACCATAGATTTATGAATTATGATTAGATGAAGTTTTATCGTTGGAAATTCGTGGTTTTCAATAAAAAAAAATTCATTAGAAAAGAGAAAATTCTTAAATCATAAGGAATATAACGTTGATTAAAGAGTACTCTAATAATTTTAATACTTAAAATGCTATTAACAGGATATATATATATATATATATATATATATATATATATATATATATATATTTACTGTATATATATATATACATATATGTTTTATATATAAATATATGTATATATATACATATGTGTGTGTATGGGTTAAATGGAAGTGGGACCAATAAAATATCAACTGGAGAGGAAGGACTCAAGATGGCTTTAAATCTTATTATACGCGCGAACTAAATTCTACAAATGAGGCTGGCATGAAAGGGAAAAAGGTAATTATGGAATGAAAAATGACCTAGGGTTAAAAGAACTTGAGTGGAAGTTTGTGAATAAACAAATTTCAAGGTCCGGGTCACTGTTTTTTTCGAGGTATGCATGTATCAAGATGTGTGTAGGAAGGAGTGAAAATGATATATTGTTGGGAAATTAAGTATATTCAGTGCGAGAAAAATACGATTCCTTCAATCACAGTTACAGGAAAAACACATGATTTTGGCATACCCAGCATGAGATTAAGAAAAATAAAAAAATCGTGAAAAAAAAAGTAAAAACTCGTAAGCTGTATTTAAGATTTAAGGGGCAAGTCATAGAAATTGATAGAGGAAACATATTTCGATAAAAGGAAATAGAAAAAGCAACGTTAACATATAAAAAGATCCAAAGAGTAATAATGCAAATGGGGAGAAACTCGTGCAGAGAATACATTTCCTTTTCAATCAAGTAAGTAGTTTGAACAGTTGAATGTGAACCACAGAACTGTTGAGATATCCGAATGAAGCAAGAGTGGAAAGGTTATATTTCGATGGGCGTCTGGGAGTGTTTTCTGTGAGGTAAGGATGACATTGAAAATGTTGAATGACAGATTTTCTGGAGTTAAAGAAGAGGTGCTGCTAAATAATAAAAATAATGTCAACGAATATCCAAATAACCCGTAAGATTATTCTTAAAACAACTAAAGAAAGAAAGTGACAGACGAGCTTCAAACAATTAGAAAAACGATAAAATTACTTAGCATAAATGGGATGCTAAATGACTTCTTTACTGAAAGAAAAATAGGTAATATAATATAAATCACAAACGAACTCGTAGTTGGCTCTAAAAGAGAAATCTTATGGGTAAATTTTTAATATATGATAGTAGTGTAAGAAGTATATGGACCCCTCAAAAAGCATCATTATAAAACACATATACAAACGTGCCAAGGATACATGTTTTTTAATATAATTTACTAAGGTATAATGAATAGTTATAACTAACGGGAGGTAATGGGTTGAATATGCAGACGCAGTAATTCTGAAATACTTCGTCATAAATTAAAAGTTTCTCCCCAAAAATCAACGTTACTAAGCATGGTTGAAAAACAGAAGTGAATGAAAAAAAGATTTTGAACTTAAATGAGACAAAGGATTGAAGGGCGAAAAAAGATGATGATGCAATGGAATTCTAAGTAACAGTGGGGATAAAAAGTTGTTAATAGAAAATAAACTTATAAAATAATTACAATATAAAACTTTATGTGGATGCTGATAAGTAAAGGTAAAATGTGGTTGCTTATATCAATCGGTTGCCAAGTGCAATTCAGAGTAAGAAGGGTTAACTGGAAGATATACATACACAAATACACACACACACACACACACACATATATATATATATATACATATAAATATGTATATATATTTGTATACATATATGTATATATATTATATATATTATATATATATATATGTATGTATATATATTAAATATATATATATATATATATATATATATATATATTATATATATATATATATATTATATATAATATAAATATATATATATATATATATATATATATATATATATATGTATTATATATCATTCATATATATATATATATATATATATATATATATATATATATATATATACATACATATATATACCGGTACACACTCGCAATCCTGTATAACAAAAACACTATTATTTTTAGATCAATAAAAAGTGATCTAACAAATTTATTGGATGAAAGAAATAACCTCAGTGATTGAACGGAACGGCGTCACTGTCACTCTTTGTCGCCAAGCTTCCAGGCGTGAAGACAAACCTCATGGCCATTTTTTTTAACATTCCTAGACAGGTAGTGAGAGAAAATACGAAAACCTTAGTTTTCACATCAAACTATTTTAATGGAAAGAAGCAGTATCCCAGACCCCTTCCAGTTCGAAATGCCATTTTTGCCATCGCAGAACTCTTAATAGAGGGTCGCACTCTCTCGCCCCTCTACTACAAAGGGCCTTTGCAATTCTTTAATTTCCTCTCTGTGTCGGTGGTAAAATGCGTAGGGGTATTTCGTCCACTGCCATCGATCCTTACCCCATAAACCCAGAGTAAATCGATTCTGGGGAGGTCGTCAAACGCAAAAAGGGAAAAGGCAATAAACTTAATTTCGATGACAAATTGCGAATGATTCAAAGGCAAATTTTATATTGGTAAGAATCCACTAAAAAAATAAGATAGTGTAAACATTAAAGGGAAATGAATCTAATTTCAATGACAAATTATGAATAAATCGAAGTTAAATTTTAAATTGCAAAGAATTCAGAAAAAAAATAGATAGTGATAATAATGGAAAGCAAACCGCATTAGAGAGAATTACTAGCCATGAGCTTTTCTTGACTTCCAGTTAAAATTATGGATAATATAAACCTGTGGCGACCTGCTACTGCTTGGTTAGCATCAAAATACGGAACTTAGAAGACCAGATCACGAACTGTAGTGAATAACAACATTCCACAATAAAATTCGAGAATTTTCATTATATCTGAATAATCAGAGTGCAAAACACAGCATCACAAACTTGTGAACGGCAGTATTTGAGATAACAACCCATGGTCTCTATGTGATTAATATTCATGAGGAACATGAGAAAAGGAAACTCATGATATCATAACTGGTTAATTTAAATATTTTGTATAAATCCCACAAATGAAAACGGAACATTGTAATCCCGGTATTTTTACCCAGTTGTCTTTGACTTAGGGTGTGCACACTAATGCACTACACTATTGTAAATAAAACAAATAAAACAGACTAAGTATGGTGTGGACTTTAGGAATGTGAAAAGAGGGAAAATGTGGCAA
>NC_090730.1:145199326-145201826 GCF_036898095.1 Palaemon carinicauda
TCATATAATTTAAGTTTCTTTTGAATCTTTTGCACAGATACTGCGACGTTTCTTGCTCTACAGGCTATTGTAATTCATCTTATCAAAATTATATATTTATATATATACACATACTGTATATATATATATACATACATATATATATATACATACATATATATATATATATACATACATATATATATATGTATATATATATATATATATATATATACATATATATATATATATATATATATATATATATAATTTTATTTTTGAGAAAACCGTATAAATTCCTTAAGCAACGGAAAAGTTTGAACATCAAAGCATTTACATTCAACGGAATAAGGCATACTGCGTACATACAATTTTGAGCATATGTATAAATATGTACAAAAACCATAATAAGGCATACATACGTTTTTGTATAGTATCTAAATGTCTATTTTATTAGTTGAAATCTATATATTGATGAAATTGAATACCATCTATATTTTGTGAAGTCATAATGATGAAAGCAAACCCACTTATGATAAGACAAATCAAATGAGAGAGAGAGAAGTGTAACCTGAAGTTGAGGGTAATTCTTTTGATGCCTACCTCGTGGTACCAGAGGATCCTTGATTCCGGAGGATTGGCCTTGATGACGCACTCGAAATACACGTCCTCGTCCTCCTTGATGTTATCAGGATCTAGAGCAGGAGCCAATCTAACTTCGACCTTAGGCGCAACTGTAAATGGAAGGGGGATGAAAAGTAGGGGACGGTGTGTCGTTTATTGCCGACTAAACTCATTTATGATCTACTTAGTTTCAAACTTGATGATACAGTGATAAATAAGTTCGCTCTGAGAGAGGTCCTACATTTCTATCTAGATGAGTTATAGTTTCGCCGATGGTTTGTATGTTATACATACATAAATGAATGAATGAATGAATGAATGAATGAATGAATGAATAAATAAATAAATAAATACATACATACATACGTGTGTGTGATGAAAATCAATACCATATTATAATCAATAGAAATGAACCTCTACCTCACATACATAAATACTCACACACACACATATATATATATATATATATATATATATATATATATATATATATATATATATATATATATATATATATATATACATATTTATGTGTATATATATATATGTATATATGTATATATATATATATATATATATATATATATATATATATATATTTATATATATTAGTGTGTACAAATATAACCGGCAAATAAATATATCTTTTGGGACTTGATATGCATGGATGTGTTGCACATGACAATTCTAAAATAGAAGATTAGTTCAAGCTGAGAAAGCTATCCGTTTTGACACTTATAAAGTAAAAGGAATATATGTGCAACAATGGGAAAGTGATTGCAACCTGGAAAGCAAAAAGGAGCAAAAATGCGCATGACTAGAATAGGTGTAGTGCATGCAGTATGAGGAAGACTTTGGGGTTAGGAGAAAAAAGTATACATGTCTTAGCTCACGAATTGTATGAGGAAGACTTTGGGGTTAGGAGAAAAAAGGATACATGTCTTAGCTCACGAATTGTATGAGGAAGACTGGGGTTAGGAGAAAAAGGGATACATGTCTTAGCTCACGAATTGTATGAGGAAGACTGGGGTTAGGAGAAAAAAGGATACATGTCTTAGCTCACGAATTGTATGAGGAAGACTTTGGGGTTAGGAGAAAAAAGGATACATGTCTTAGCTCACGAATTGTATGAGGAAGACTTTGGGGTTAGGAGAAAAAAGGATACATGTCTTAACTCACGAATTGTATGGGTAAGATATAGAGTGGAAAAGGTAAAATTTATGAAAATGAGTGAGTTTTAATCAAGAATAGACAAGGGGTTGATCGTGATTGATTGATTGATTAATTAGAAGTTCTCTGACTGTGAAAGATATTCTCTTTTGAAAAGTCAGAATTTGTGAAATTAGTTTTGAATATATTGAAATTGGAAGTGGCGGCTGTTGAATAATGGATTGCAATTGAGAGGTAGCAAGAATAGAACGACATACAAAGTTAATTATTAAATGTGGCATACTTCAATACTTCGGGGAGCGCTGAATAAGAGACTGATCAGGGATCGTAAGGAATCCCTATACATAAGAAAAGTGTAGGAATAATGGATGATAGGGTTAATTGCTGCACTATATTACGGTCAAGGTGATAGAAGCGACTGTTATAGTAACATGATTTTACTCAAATTACCAGGGATGATAGCGTGAGCAAGTTGTATAGTCGAAGGTTTGATAGAGGAATAATGGCGCACGTATTTGAGTAAAGATAAGAACAGTTACATTAGAAGTTACAAAGTATATATACACAAATAATGTGGCACACAAACACCTAGAAAACGCTTTTGAGAAAATAGATAGAAAGACAATGTGATGAGTTTTGAGGCATACAAACCATTATTAACACTATTATAACTTTCCATGATGAAAGCAATGTATATGTAACATTATGGCTTCGGGAGAGGGGCTCG
>NC_090730.1:145211826-145226826 GCF_036898095.1 Palaemon carinicauda
CATAAGAGCTCTCTCTCTCTCTCTCTCTCTCTCTCTCTCTCTCTCTCTCTCTCTCTCTCTCTCTCTCTCTCTCTCATCAATATTTATGAAGTCTCAAGTTTGGGATAATAGGGTCCATAAAGTTCTTCCCCGGTGATCTACTTTCTTTGCAAAAATGTCAAACCAACACTTCGATTCGTGGTTCTTCCTTTTTAATTGTGGCAACACATCTTTTGTTCCTTACTAATTGAAGTCAACAGATTATTTCCCATTCTAGCGATATTAACCCACAGAATTAGTAAACTTTCAAAGGAGGATGTTATACTATCCATCTATTTTAACTGATCTCTTTCACCGACACAATGATTTCTCCTTTGATATTTTAATCACGTGATTGAATCACAAACATTTTCAGGAGTTTAATCCATGCAACATTTAACTATCCGATTAAGGTTACATAACTCTCTACAATACTCTCACAAAGGCTATACGTAATACGGGTATTAATAAAAGGGAAAATGCATATATCGCAAAATGGCTTTAGGTAAAACGTTTGATAGAACTGATAAACACTAAATATCTCCTCTGTTGTTTGAGCTTGCATGGTGTGTAAAAACACAATATGGTTGAAGTCACACTCGTATTAGACAATGTATATGCATGAATTAACTGAGATTGCAATTCTATTTACGTGTTTTCTTTAGTTTTAGGATAATCATGACACGAAGTTCTCTCTTTTAGCTTCCATTTACATGGAGGGATCTTCTTTTCAGTAATATTCATGCGTAAAATTTCTCCAGATACGAGCTTATACATTATCCAGTATATCACTGCATTAATCATAATTTTCTCTATTTTTCATAGAATTTAGATCTTGTTCGGAGATCAAAACTTCAATGAAGGAAAAAATCCTTTCCTATAATAATCTTTGTCTCTATTATACAAACACTTCACCAGTCTGATTACCGTGTCCAACATAGCTAGATGAGTAATAATCGGGGTTAATACCGGATCACTCATGGATTATTCCAGAAACACTTCAACCCACAAGGGATGTGATGATAGTTTTATTAAGGTGCTTCGTCATAGTATTTTTTTTTCATCTGCAGGATTAAATCCACTGGAATTGTCTGTGAAACATTAGGGTTTAATATTATCATTTAAGGTAGTGGTGTTATTCTCATCCCATATATCTATTAAAATTCCCTATTATGACAAATGTCACATTTGCAAAGGAAAAAATCTATCTGATTTTAAATACGGATTTCAAATATGGATTTAATTTGATTCATCAATCATACACACTAAAGATATGTACAGCCATTTTAAACATAGACCCTGATTCAACAGGAATGTGTATAACAGCTTCGAAATCGATTGTTCCTCGCTTCTTAATGGTCGAGTGCATTAGTTAATGTTACCTATGTTCCAAACTAATGTGGCAAAGATTCTTAACACTCAGAGAAGGTGTACAGTACATATCTAAAGTGATTCCTTTTGGCTATTTGGGAATTTCATTGTAATGTTAAACTTGTGATTTAATATTTGAAGGTACAACATGTGTAGTTAGCAGGAAAAAATCCTTATATACACATAGCTCCGTATTATAACCTTTACTATCAAGGTACCATGTTGGACAGGGGATGAATTCCATCTGAAGGCATAACTTGAATCATTTATCTATGTGGTTCACTCCATAAAGTCACTAACAACGATATCCTAACTGAAATGACACAGGGTCAAATTTTAGTTGGGACAAGTATATTTCCAGATGATTATCATTGGGAATAAAGGAATAAGCTTCGCCATGGATATATATGTATGTATATTTACATACATAAACACACACACGCATTATATATATATATATATGCCCCCTGTGGCCGCGGGGGCATATAAAAATTAGAATAGCGCCAACGTTATCCCTGCGTGTCGTAAGAGGCGACTAAAAGGGACGGGACGAGGGGGCTGGGAACCCCCTCTCCTGTATAAAATTCCTGCGAGACATCGACATATATATATATATATATATATATATATATATATATATATATATATATATATATTTATATATATGCAGTATATATATATATATATATATATATATATATATATATACAGTATATATATATATATATATATATATATATATATATATATTCACCATCAGTTTAGTAATTACTGGTGAAGGTATTATTCCTGTGCAATTTATTCTTTACCTAATTTACAGTTGTTAACCTGTGGATGGTAGCTGGACGTGAAAACAGCCTCCAAATGTTTGTATGTATGTATGTGTGTATACACACACACACACACACACACACATATATATATATATATATATATATATATATATATATATACATATATATGTATATATATATATATATATATATACATACATATACATACATTTATATATACATATATACATACATGTATACATATATATACATGTATATATATATACATACATTTATATATATATATATATATATATATATATATATATATATATATATATATATATGTGTGTGTGTGTGTATGTATGTACAGTATATTTATATATGTATGTGAATATACATTTTATATATATATATATATATATATATATATATATATATATATATATATATATATACACACATATATATATATATATGTATATATATATAATGAGCTTTGAATGTCGAAATAAAAGCATAAAAATGAGAAGTATGAATTACACTACTTTATAGAAAAAGTCATTACAAACTTAATTTGCAGAATTTAATTCACGTTTGTCAAGGTTATGAGTTTTTTTTTTTTTTTAACAATAGCTGAGCATTTGATTATACTCGCAACACGATAATTACTCTCGACACCTAATTAAATTAGCTTTGAGTAAACATCAGTATTCCTCTGAAATTTTTGACGAGCAATAATAAAATAACAGTCGTAGCTTTATGTTAAAAGGTCTGAATTAATTATGAGAGTTACGCTCTGATTTTGATATTTCAAATATACAAATCCATATTCTATGGAACACTGACATTAAATATAGCCAGATAAGAGCGTGCCAAAACGTTTTTTAAACATCGTATAGAAACGAAACAATAATAATATAAATAAAAATAATTCATGAGTTTTACAATAGCAAACTGTCTAACACCGATCTCTTCGTACATATTTGCATTAGATACAAATTGATTACCTTTGAACACTTCAAGCTCCAATCAACTCTGAAGAGAGATAATGATGTATACAAAAGCAGAATCGTGGGAAAACACATTCTGACTGTGGTAATTTAAGTCTAAATATGACCTCGGGAACATCAGGGAGATGACAATCTTACCAAGAACAATTTAACCGATTGGCATCAGCCAACGAGCTTTTGTTCCTGATGATAATGTCAGCAAATCAACCAAGTAAAACGCATCACAGTCACATTTTCCCAATCCAACATTCGGATTACAATCAGCAGTAAACATAATTCAAACAGCGATCCTCAACTCTGTTACACCAATTGTCTTCTCACAGCAGGGAATGAGAGAACTCGCCTTTTAATGGAATTTTATTGGTCACTACTCTGCAAACAAACTTTGGGATGGTCAGCAGTTTACAGCCACCACATAAAGGAAGGTGCACTTCTGAGCTGTGCATTTCTACTTTAGAAGTAAAGTGTAATTTTCTGAAACGAAGTTCACTTTCATTACAAAATTTCTCAATCGTTCTGGAATGCTCTTTTATCGATTTATAAATTCGATTTCAGGGTTTTTACAGTTCATGTAGAGTTTTCAAATTACTTTAAATATATATATATATATATATATATATATATATATATATATATATATATATATATATATATATATACATACATACATATATATTACATATATACATACATATATATATATATATGTAAATGTATATATGTATACATACATACATACATACATACATTATGTATATATGTGTATGTGTGTGTATGAAATGTACACATATCAACTGTAAAGAACACTCCCATAGGTTAAGAGGCAGGCACTCGAAGACTTTCTTAATCAAATCTACTTCCTTGAAGAGGCATATAATATCAAGTGGCTCCTAGTCCCACTCCTTCCAAGGTAAGCCCTTTTCGAGGAAAAAAAAAAAAAAAACAGGTGAGTGCACTGCATGAAGCCGCCAAAGTTGCTGCCCTGGTCCTCATCAACATAAGTTAGCATGATACAGTTGGACGAGATGAATTAGACTTCTAACAATTTTATAAGAATATCATATAAAGGTGTTAATATCAGTTAGGGAGCTTCAAACTTCCCATTACCGTCAAGAGATGTTGGATGTTAACAGTCTACTTATAAACGGGCTGATTGTTAGATGACTAGATTTGATATGCATTACTTGAATATGGACAACATAATACTGTGTGACGGAATACTTAGATTTTACATGAGCATTGTAGAAAAAAAAATCCTTCGGCAAAATCCTTACACTGATAATACCTTTACAAGCGTAGGAACCAAGAAGAAAATTAAAACCTCCACGAAACATTCGAAACAATATATTTACCAATGATAAAAGATCCGAAAGGACCTTTCCCTTGCTTGATGTAGAGGAGACGAGACACCCCTATTAGTCTTTAAAACATTGCTGTGGGTACCGGCGTCCGGAGGGCGCACTCCAATTATTCTAACGAGATACAAACCATAGAAGAGAAGGAAATGGTAGCCCAGGTACTTGACAATCAGGGAAATGAAAAAAAAAAAATTATCAGACTAACCATGAATAAAAGATAACTGGGAAGTATGAAACAGCTAGAGCAATCGTAATTGCGTTCGCCTAGCATTTGCATGGCAGCATATCGTTTCCAGCCCGTGACCTGAGTTTAAACAGTTTACTGGGGAGGCCACTGCTATGTTTTGGGCACCATATTGGAGGTTGGGCTTGCCCGGCTGACGTTCTGGCGAGCGTCTATTCTGGAACTGAAACCAGACACCTTTACCTTTTACACCAATCTTCCGATACTATGTTATCATTTGTCACTTAAATTCCAAACGAGAGGGTCTCATAGTTTTTATGTCAGTATGACTTCCATTATCTTAGGTAATTACGATCTTGTCCCTTTAAATCCATTGATTAACTTCCTATGTAACTGAAGAAAATCACAATCAACGTTCGAGGCTTCTATATACTAAGTGCTGGAGGCTTAATAAATTTAACCCCTATTCCAATTGCGAATAATCGTCTATCAACGCTATATACTACTTGATGGAGGTTAAATAGATTTAACCTCTCTATTCAATTATGAATAACGAAGGAAAAAAATATTCTCCTTTCCATCATCAAGCGACATTAATCCCTTATTTCATCATTAACCTTTATATACCAAATGATAACGCATCAGCAGAGATTATTATTATTATTATTATTATTATTATTAGCTAAGCTACAACCCTAGTTGGAAAAGCATGATACTATAAGCCCCTGGCCTCCATCAGGGAAAAATACCCCAGGGAAGAAAGGAAATAAAACAGTATAAGAAGTAATGAACTATTAAAATAAAATATTCCAAGAACAGTAACAACATTAAAACAGTTATTGCACATATAAACTATAAAAGTCTTATGTCATCCTGTTCAACATAAAAACACCTACTGCAGCTTGATTTTTTTTTAAGTTCTACCGATTCAACTATCAGATTAGGAAGAGCATTCCATAATTTGTCCACAGATGGAGTAAAACGTCTAGAATACTGTGTATTACTGAGCCTAACGATGGAAAAGGCTTGACTATTAGAATTAATTACATACCTAGTATTACGAACAGGATGGACCTGTTCAGGAGGATCTGAATGTAAAGGATGAAGAGAATTATGAAAAATCTTAGGCAACATCCATAACGAACAAAGTGAACGACGGTGCCATTGATTAATATCTGGATCAGGAATAAAAAGTTTAATAGACCGTAAGTTCCCGCCCAACAAATAAAGATGAATCAACAGCTGAAGACCAGACAGGAGAACAATACTCGAAACAAAGTATAATAAAAGAATTAAAACACTTCTTCAGAATAGATTGATGACCAAAAATCTTAAAAGACTTCCTCAATAAGTCAATTTTTTTTTGTGTAATTGAAGATGATGCATACCTAATGTTTCCCAAAAATAAATTTGCTGTCAAGAATCGCACCTAAATTTTCAGAGTAGTACAGAGTTAAAGAAACAGTATAAATGGTGAGATACGGATGCTGAGGAGCAACTGTCCTTGACCTAGTTACAATCACACTGAGTTTTGTTAGGAGTCAACTGCATGACCCATAATTTGCACCATGCATTAATGTTAAATAGATCTCTATTAAGAGATTCAGCAAACCCAGATCTACATTCAGGAGATGGAATTGATGTAAAGAGAGTAGCATCATCTGCTTATGCAAAATGCTTGTTTTCTAGGCCAAACCACATGTCATGTGTATATAGTATGAAAAGTAATGGGCCCAAGAACACTACCCAGTGGAACACCAGATGTCACATTCCTATACTCACTATGGTGCCCATCTACAACTCTTTGTGATCTATTACTTAAAAATTCAATAATGATAAGAAACGTCCCACCCACTCCTAACTGTTTGAAGTTGAAAACAAGGGCCTCATGATTAACACGCCCAAAGGCAGCACTAAAATCAAGGCCAATCATACGAACTTCCTAACAACAATCAAGGGATTTCTGTATAACATTGGAGATTGTAAGAAGGGCATCACGTACTTTAAGGCCTTTACGAAAACCGAATTGCAAACAAGGGAACAAATGATTACCTTCAGCAAACCTATAGGGCTAAATCTTACGGCGTTCCCCACCTCTCCAGGACCCCTCTCAAAATCATAATTTCAGCAACTCCTGTAAAGAAACTAGCTGAACCTTTTCCTAAATTGATTGCCTGACTCCTCAGGCCAGACACGGGCTCTTTGGCGATTGTGTGGTAGTGTGTTAGAATTCTACCACCGTAAATCCTGCATGTCGTAGAAGGCAACTAAAAGGACAGCTGCTACCTTGCGGTCTTGCAAGGCTATATCCACTGCCAATAACAGTGGAAATTGCTGCCTTGTAGTTCAACTATTAAGTCAAAGGCTAGGCCCACTGTCAATAGCTGCTGTTGATGACTGCAAGGGCATGTGATCTTAAAAAATCCTCTGCCAAATTATAAAAAACCATGCCTGATGTTTTTACAGTAGCATCATGTAACCGACCTTTCGTGTAAGGATAACGGGGGGAAAGAAGAGCCAGACATGGCTGCCTTCTACTTCTTCGTCGCCCTGGAGGAGGTTAAAGATGTGGGTGGCCTTTAGCGCCACCAATCTATTAAAAATGGGTAAACCAATCATAAGTTGGTAGAACTTTGGCAACTTTTCAATGTTTAAATATCATAACTTTTCAGTTTACCTTCATCTGCGGGCTATCCCACGAGCTGAGACCGTGTTGGTATATGTCAGAATAATAATAAAAAAAATATATACAAAAAAATTATTTCCTTAATAATAAGATTTACTCGAAATGTCATAATTGAATATAAACAAGTTAAACGGAGCATAACTTTTCCCCGAATTTAGGAAATACGTAATACTTAAAACTGTCACCAAGAGATTGAAAAAAATAAGATACGGAAAACTTAACGAAGCTTAAACGGCTCTGTTTTTAATCTTACAGCATCAGTTTTCTTCTCTACCTCCTCCTCCCATTATCATCATGATAAAAAAATAATAATAATAATAATTTTGGACGATAGTTTAATACTAAATTTTATGGCATCATTAATATACTTCCATGTCATCTTTAAAATATAGATGACAATAAGTAATATGTTTACTCTATCTACTTATTAGTCGCTTTTGAAAATAATGAACATCTAGTCGTCATATTTTACACTAGAAAATATTCTTTACCATAAACACGCATCAAACATTTACACTTGAGCTGTGAAACAACGAAAAACAATTACGAAATTCTATTTTTATACAATAAAAACTAAAAGGAAAATATACCTACAACAGCTTGCATTTCAGGATTTGCATTTTGTTATTCTTTTTTTTTCAGAGTTGGAGAAAAGAGATTGTGGGGGTAATTATTGCTTTTGTGTTGGGAGTATCATTATCTATAATGTAATTGTCATAGGGTTCCTAGTTAAAATAATTTTCATATTCGATTTTGTGCTACAAGTGACAACAAAAATTAGTTATTTTATAAATCTGGAAAATAAAAACCTTTTCGTTCGGGATATGTGCATCAAAATTTAAAATATACGAGGCCTTTGAACATCTTCATAATCACCATTTTATGTGATATCACACATACCTCGCATTCCATCATTAATATATATCTTTTTTTAATTGTACTGTTTTCTATAAACACCTAGCATATATTTTTTAAGAATTTCTTCATTTTTTTTTTTTCAGAGCGTACAGGGATCTGACAATTTCAGACAGTGAAGCAACAAGGATTTTTCTTTGAGAGGGGTGTTTGTAACGCATGTTAATGCAAAGTTTTCTGTTCATCCAAATCATAATTAGTTATTCAATATTATTAGCTAAATGTAAATACTGTATGAACTGTACAATCAAATTCAAATGTCCTGTCGTCTCCGGTCCCCCAGAGTCACCCCCAATATCTATAGATTCCAGAACTTCAGGTGTAGAAGATTTTGGTAGTTAGGAGGGAGGACCACGGGCAGGGGGGGGGGGGGTTACAGGCTAGGGAAGGACGCCAAGAAGGGCCAGGACGACGGGCGGGGAAAGTACTATTTGTTAGAGCTGTATAATGGTGTGTGATGGTGAGGGAAACAAAATTTTATGTATGAACGCAAATTCAATATAATATCACACGATCCGACCCTAGTTTTATGATGATAATGATTCTAACTTATATTTGCTGTGTTTTTTACTATACCCTTTACGCGAACAACTTGTTGACAAAAATTATCGATGATTAGTTTGGCAATTATTATGTCTTGACTGAAAAATCTTTTGTAAACACAGCTAGGAGTCCTCCTCTCTCTCTCTCTCTCTCTCTCTCTCTCTCTCTCTCTCTCTCTCTCTCTCTCTCTCTCTCTCTCTCTCTCTCTCTCTCTCTCTCTCTCTCATATATATAAATAGGTGCTATTATAGTATGCTATATACCGCCGATTTTGCTATCTACCACCACTTTCTGACTATAATATGATACCTACCATCAGTCCCTAAGGATACGGTCTACTTGCTAATCTGCCTCTAATAAGGAGGATCACTACCGACTTGATAACCTAACCTAACATAACCTAACCTAACCCTAACCTAACCTAACTTACAAACTGCTTATAATTATGCACCCATGTTGTCCTGCCAATAAATATTATTAAACTAACATTAAAGTCCAATGAGGATAACATACTGGTGGTAAGTAATCTGTTTACTAATCCTCATCAAACAGGAGGATTAACATTGACGGTAGATAACATACTTTGAGGTAGATACCATACTATAGTAGAAATTCGACGGTAGATACCATACTATAATAGCACCTATATATATATATATATATATATATATATATATATATATATATATATATACACACACAAACACACACACATACACACACACACATACATATATATATATATATATATATATATATATATATATATATATACATATATATATATATATGCGTGTGTGTATCGAAAGAATGTGATTCTAAAATTGGGGAAGGAGGAATTTTGTTTGAAAGTATTCATTATCAATTGATCAGTATCATAATATTTCCAGCAATGAATCCAAATTATAATTACGTTGTATAGACTCACTTGTTGTTATTCGATATAACATTCTAATAGAAAAGTTATTCTCTAAAATAATGAACTTTTGTAGTTTGGAAAATTTGTACAGACTGAAAACCTTACTTATTCCCAATTCCCGAGTCCAATAACAACTCATTTTTCTTGGATGGTATATCTACAATTTCAGGAAACACCGGTGTTTGTGTGAGCAGTCAATCATCAGAGAGCAACTACACATAATCTACATATTTCTATATATCCTCCCCTAGCTTACACTACGTAAGGTTCGGTTAAGTGTATTTATGACTTTTCTGTCTCGCTTTTTATTTTTTATTTATTTATTTTTTTTTTAAGATTCGGTTTATATTGAGGTATGAACCTTTGTGCCCCCCAAAATAAATTTTACTACATTTTGTAGATTCTATGAAGACAAGTCACTTGATGCTTGAAATAATTGCATGATAGAATGTCTCTATGATAGTTACTGAGTACATGTTAATAACAATGAGACAAATTGGGTGAAAGCTGGGCAGATTAGAATGTCTGCATTGACTTATACAAAATGCAATATTGTTTTAATTTCGAATATGGTATGGAACACATGTTGATTCTATGTTCCCACTGAATAAGCTTTGGTTCCAGCTGTAATTTCCTGGTTAACGAGCAATTATTTTCAGTTAGTATTAAAGATGGTTGATAAGAGACATAATTTCACAGTTGTCTTTATTTAGATTATAATATGACCCCATGAGTATAGTGTAAAAACTAGACTACAGTGACCAAATGCAGTTGCTTAGCTTACTGAATATAGATATTTGCTGAAAAGTAAAGAAAAATTTTCATTATTTTAATTCAAATTCAAGAATCATTCATATATACAATGTAAACTAGACGCCCCTTAGTTTGATGTCCATCCACCACCATTATTATTATTATTATTATTATTATTATTATTATTATTATTATTATCAATTGGAAAAGCAAGATGATATAAGCCCAAGCAGAGTGAAGTATTAACACCCACAATTCAAACGCGCTCCTGTTTAGATGGCTTAGCACGTTCGATGCTCTCCCGTGTCCCATTAACGAACCATTATTGCCCATAGGTTCTCTATGGGGTTGAGGTCACACCCCTTTGGTGGCAAGTTTATTACCTGGATTTCTGAGTGATGCTCTAACCAAGCTCTAACTACTGTGTTGGTATGGATGGGGCTATTATCGTGCACTAGAACGACTGGGTGTGGATTGGTAATGGCCATGGCTCATGAACCTTCCAAATCATCATCCAACTCCACAAATTAATATGAACTCTTCCACTCATAGCTCTTTTCTAAATATTTGTCTCATCATAGCGGGTATTCCGTCACCTCCAGCAATGCCTTGTTCGTGCTTCTACTAATGTAAAATATTTTTCATCTATATAGATGACATTTTTCCAAAAAGGAGTGATCAACGTGGAAATATTATAAAGGAAATCCAAAGTGATATTCCAAGTGTTTCTATGGCATTTTTTTCTTTATGGGTCAGTATGTGATTATAAATACCATCTTCATGGAATCACTGTCTTGATTGACAGCTCACACAAACACTAGTGTTTCCTGAAATACTTATTCATATATCCTGAATTGTTGCATACCAATTGTAGATATTCTATCTAATGAAAACGATTTATATTGGACTCGTGAATTGGGTACAGGTAAGGTTTTTTTAGTCTGGAAAAAATTTCCAAACGATACCAAAGTTCATTATTTTAGGCAATAACTTTTCTGTTAGAATGATATATCGAATACCACAACAAATGGGTCTATACAACGTATTTATAATTTGGATTCTTTACCGAAAATATTGTGATACTGATTAGTAACAGCTCTAAAAACTTATTCTGCCATATCCCACACTTTACGCCTTTAGAATCCCTCTCTTTCTATATATATATATATATATATATATATATATATATATATATATATATATATATATATATATATATATATATATATATATATATATATAAATAATATATATATATATATATATATATATAGAGAGAGAGAGAGAGAGAGAGAGAGAGAGAGAGAGAGAGAGAGAGAGAGAGAGAGAGAGAGACTCCTAGCTTGTGTTTTTAGAGAGATTTTTCAGTCGGGACAAAATACAATGTCAAACTAAACATCGATAATATTTGTAAAAAGGTTGTTCGCGAGAATGGTATAACAAATATCACATCAAATATACTACATGATTGCAAGTTAAGTATTATTATAATGATATAATTAGGAACTAAGAAATTATAATGAATTTACAGCTCTAACAAGTAGTACTTCCCCCTTCCTGGCGTCCTCCCCAAGCTCGCTGCCCAACCCCCTGCCTGGCGTCTGGCTTCCGCCTGTTGCCTCTCCCCCAACAACCAAACTCTTCTATACTTGAAATTCTGGAATCTATAGATATTGGGGGTGACAGAGGGGGACTTGAGACGACAAGACTTTTGCATTTGACTGTACAATAACATTTGGTTAGCTTTATTTTAAAACAGTGTGGTTTTTATTTGAATCCAGATTTAATAAATATCCCCATGGTGCAGATTATCTAATTTAATCTGGCTTCTCAATCTGCTACTACTTCCAGATGACAATAAGTAACATTCCTTCGCAGAGAATGAATTTGATAAAAATCAATCAGATCGATAAACAGATCTTTGTGAAGCCCCTCTTGCTAAAGGAGGATAAATTGAGCCTTTCGAGTCATTTCTTAAAAGGTAGTTATGTTGTTCAAACAAACTTGTTTTTGAGGTACAGAGAATAAAACTAGCTTAATGTCATATTCATTAATTCATTAGTGTCTTATTTCTTAAGGCTGTATTTTATTGTATTCTATCATCTAATATGAAAATTACTTTACCATGATACAGCCGCCAATCCTTTTACTTTCTTTACAGTACTTTAGACATTCACTTCAGTGTACTTTTAAGCTAATGTCAAACGTTTTTTCCTAGACGAAAAGATCATCATTATAGTTTATTATTTTCGAAAACATATCAAATATATATATCAGGGAGATGTGATACTTGAATGTACACCACGCCTCTATCTTTCTGACACAATTGGTACCCTTGGGTCTTTTAAAACACGAAACCTAAACATCATATTATTGTCAAAGACAAATACTTTAGTAGGTTTTAAACCCCGGAAACTTTAACATGAGAGGAATTTCTCAATGGCAACTATATAGCTAGCTCTTTTCTGTCAATAATCATCTGGATATATACCAGGGATAACCATTCTATTCCTTGTCGAGGACTACAGCGTTTTCATATTAGTAAAGTTATATTTTAAAAATAGTAGTAAAAGGAAAACTATACCAACTACCGGTGTCAACCGTCCTCTTACCTACTGTGTGTATATATGTCATTTTAAAGCACAAGCCACCTATTGGCATTATATCTCATGGTAAAAACACCTAGATCTAAATTTTGCTTTCAAACTTATCATGGCACTCGGTGATGTTTTCCACCTTTCTGAACTTCAAGGGAAAATTAATGTTTTAATGCCAGCGTTCAAAATTACTCTTCACAATAAGCCTCAACCTAAAAGTATATGTTTGAATAATGCAACAGGTGTATAGTTTCACCTACACCAGTTTCTCTCTCAAATCAGAATCCTACTTCATACAACTCAGGCCTCTGTAATATTTATTCTTATTTGGTAAATTGGTTTATATGACAAACTATTCATAGCACTTGGACTAATAATTCAAACATATTTTAAACCCGTAAAGCTTACTATTTTGTTGCTATTTTATGGGTACTGAAGTATTCTCCGCTTGTGGAACTCAGCTGGGAATGTGTGCTTTTTGCAAACTTTGTCCGTACATTATACGACAAAACTTGCACAAGGATAATACTCAATTAATTCTGAATAGCCAGGAGTTTCTTTGTGGGGACTAAGTAATATTTCCATAACACCATGGCTAAAAAAAAAAAAAAAAAAAAAAAAAAAAAAATCGAGCTCGTAAAAAAGGTATATGTCAACTCCCATAACTGAGGAACAGGATATGACACCGAACATACAGAAAGGCAAATTTTCTCCACATTTTTTTTATTGTAAAACTGAATCCTTATCCCATTCCATGACGATTCTATGGATAGCAAAACTAAAAATTAAAAAAAATTAATTGCCCTTACATTCATCCACAAACCGCTCTTATACATGTGGCATCGTAACAAGTTCCTAAATATTTATTGTTCAAAACTATCAACAGTCAATCCTTTACTCGTTAAAAAAGAATCATAAAATCTTGCCGAGTTTTTATTCCTAAATGTAGTGTGATCTATATGGCAATTAATCTCTATCGTCATTTTATCTCAGTTCAAGGGTATCATCTTGACATTTTGTCTAAACTTTTCCTACTTATCAAATGTTAATTTCCGCTTGGTTTATATCCCAATTACAATATTTTTATCTAAGGATAGATTAAACTATGAGAGAGAGAGAGAGAGAGAGAGAGAGAGAGAGAGAGAGAGAGAGAGAGAGAGAGAGAGAGAATGGCAACAAATTATAGTGTTACTTGAAATGTTTGTAGGCTACACATTACTCGCCTCAGCCCTCTGGCGGGAAGTGAAGTGAACTAAATCCTCACGAACCATGGGAACACTGCATATGTTCCAAGAAAAACACTTTAATTAACTGAAATGAATTTTCCTCCTTAATGAGCACTTTCCCAGCAAACGAGGAAACAAAGATTAAAAGACTTCTTCTGAAAGTATCTCTTCATTCTTGAAAGAAAGAAAAAAAGAAATCCGAAAATATGGAGAGAAAACTTGAAATAATACTTCTTTTTTTTCTCAATGACTTTGAAAACCCAAGTCTCGGAATTCCCACCTAAACAATACACATTCCGCTAAGCCAATTCATGTCAGGAATTTAGCAAGGGAAAAGGGTTAAAGCCCACATGCAGTAACCAGAATTCCGACCCAAATGCCCTCCCTCTTACACGCGCGACTGTCTTACCACCAACACTCCACATAAAAGTGGAAAACTGCTATTCAAGCTCGGTGACAGAAAGAAATTCTGACAATAGGACGCCGCGCCTGGACCATCTCGCACATCAAAGACCCTGCACGAAACAGAGCTAAGCTCTCTCCACAATTAAGCTTGAAGGACGTCCCGAGCAGACATTCATAAACATTCACCATTATAGCTACGGGTGTTTCGTTGTTACGACATTTTGAAAAACTGTAAAGCA
>NC_090730.1:145231826-145234326 GCF_036898095.1 Palaemon carinicauda
CTCTCTTGGGGAATGCAAAGAGCATGCCCAAACCATCTCATTCTACCCCTCATCATGATCTCATCCATATATGGCACTCGAGTAATCTCTCTTATAGTTTCATTTCTAATCCTGTCCTGCCATTTAACTTCTAATATCCTTCTGAGGGTTTTGTTTTCAAATCTACTAAATCTATTGGAGATTGTTTCAATGTTATACCATGACTCACGTGCATAGAGTAATACCGATCTCGCTAAATTGATATATAGTCTGATTTTTATATGTATTTTCAGGCGATTTGATTTCCAAATTTTACTTAACCTAGCTTTTTTCAATCTTTCACTAAACTCTAATTCTAAAGACCCAGTAATTGAGATCATAGTTCCTAAATACTTAAAAGATTCCACCTCATTAATCCTTTCTCCTTCCAATATTTCATCTTCCATTGCATACTCCGTTCTCATCACCTCTGTTTTTCTTCTATTTATCTTCAGCCCTACCTCATGTGATATTTCATGCTCTCTGGTTAGCAAGCATTGCAAATCCTGTTGTGTTCTGCTAACAAGGACACCATCATTAGCATACTCTTGGTCTGCCTCAATGTTATTCCCATCATTATTCTTGTCATAGCTCTTTGAGCTGCAACTAGCTTATGTTCTAAGGCTTTAGCGAGGCTCAAAGCTTCTGGTGCATAAGTTGATACTGGTAGGACATTCTCATTAAATACTTTTCTTTCAAGAGAAAGTGACATTTTACTTTTCATAATCTCATTTTGTTCACCGAATCCTCTCCCTTCCATGCTTATCCTTCTTTTAAATTCGGGCTCGTGTCATTGGGAATCACTGTCTGTCCCATTTACGTATTTTTGATTAACTATCTGAAGAGGCTCGTCCATAACGCTTATTTGTTGTCTGAATTTTCATTGAACATTATCTTAGTTTTACTCATATTAATTTTCAGTCCTACATTTCTGCTTTCTTTATTCCAATCTATCATCTTTTGTAATTCCTGCTATGATTCACTAAACAAGGCCATCTTTAAATCTTAAGTTGTTAAGGTATTATTATCATTAATATTACTTGCTAAGCTACAACCCTAGTTGGAAAAGCAGGATGCTATAAGCCCACGGGCCCCAACAGGGAAAATAGCCCAGTGAGGAAAGAAGGGAAAATAAAATATTCTAAGAACAGCAACAACATTAAATTAATACTTCCTATATAAACCATCAAAACTTTAACAAAACAAGAGGAAGAGAAATAAGATAGAATAGTGTTCCCGAGTGTACCCTCAAGCAAGAGAACTCTAACCCAAGATAGTGGAAGACCATGGTACAGAGGCTATGGCACTACCCAAGACTAAAGAACAATGGTTTGATTTTGCAGTGACCGTCTCCTAGAAGAGCTGCTTACCATAGCTAAAGAGTCTCTTCCACCCTTACCAAGAGGAAAATGGCCAGTGAACAATTACAGTACAGTAGTTAACCCCTTGGGTAAAGAAGAATTGTTTGGTAATCTCAGAGTTGTCAGGTGTATAAGGACAGAGGAGAATATGTAAAGAATAGGTCTGACTATTCGGTGTTTGTGTAGGCAAAAGGAAAATGAACCGTAACCAGAGATATGGATCCAATGTAGTACTGTCTGGCCAGTCAAAGGACCCCATAACTCTCTAGGGGTAGAATCTCAACAGGTGGCTGGTGCCCTGGCCAACCTACTACCTATAATATTAGATCCTATATTTTCCAAATCTAAACTTTTCAACACTTCTAGGCATGCTCCTTTCTCAATCGGAATTTTTTCAATATCTTTATGTAGTTTTAGGATTGCTGTACTCCCTGTATAGATATATTCAAGTGTTCTAACATAGATTCTCCTATTCCTTGTTTTTGAAAGGCTTTCATTACTTCTGAGGTTTTGACTAAGTCAAAAGCTTTCTCATACTCTATAAATGTCATGAATAGTGGTTTGACATACTCTGCTGATTTTTCCATTAGCTCTCTTTGTTGATTAAAGTCTAGCTGTCTTTCTATTCGACCTATCATGATCTTTGTAAATAATTTATATATAACGGAGAGTAAACTTCTTGGGCGGTAATTTTCAAGGTCTTTTTCCTTTTGTGTCACCTTTTGTGAATTAGTATGATTATAAAGTTTTTCAAAGCTGTAGGTATAAAGCATTCTTACAGACATTTGGTGTAGACTTCAGAGAGTTTTACTACTATGAATTAATCTCCTCCATTTATTATTAATCCATTGTTAGGCCATCTTCTCCAGCTGCTCTGCCTCATTTCATGCCTTTTAATACTTTCTTTACTTCTGCTGTTACGTTTGGTGCCGGCTCAGGTGTTTCATTATTTCTATTGGTAAAGTTATTTCTAATATTAGTATTGTATAGCATTGTATAGAAATGATATGCAATTTTTATCACTGCATCTCTATTGCGAGTAACATATCCACTTTCATCCTTTAAAGCATACATCTGTCGGCATCCTGTTCTTTCAATCAATTAGATGCTTCTTCCTTTCT
>NC_090730.1:145236826-145239326 GCF_036898095.1 Palaemon carinicauda
GATACGTTATTGCCACATCGTCAAAAATTTTCATAAACCTTATCATAACTGACACTGCTAATTAGTTTAAGTAATGACGTATGCACAGAGAATGCGAAGACTTTCAAGGATGATGTGTAACATAGTCTATATTTTTTCAATTAAATATATATTGTTAGGTAGACCCAAGTGAAACATATTATGGATAGCTATCACGTGAAATATAGCAGACTTCCCATTCCCTGGATACCACAATTCCGAAGATCAGGTCATGACGCTATTACTGGATTCTGATTAATTGCTTTCAGTCTTCGGGGATTCTTATTAACACGGAACTATTCATCTCTCTCTCTCTCTCTCTCTCTCTCTCTCTCTCTCTCTCTCTCTCTCTCTCTCTCGCTCGCTTTCATGTTCATGCGCATTAGACATGGATATAATTTTAGTGTGTGTATATATATATATATATATATATATATATATATATATATATATATATATAAAGTATATATATATATATATATATATATATATACATACATATATATATATATATATATATACATACATATATATATATATATGTATACATACATATATATATATGTATATATACATATATATATATGTATATATATACACATATGTTACACTTAAATATATATTCAGTAAATATGTATAATTACTGAAAACTTTAGTAAATTCATATAATTACTGACTGTCAGTAAATATAGATATTTAACAAAATTTTCAGATATACAAATTCAATGAAAATTTCATGACACACATATATATATAAATATATATATATATACATACGTATATATATATTATATATATATATATTATATATACACATATATATCATATATATAAATATAATTATATATATATATATATATATATATATATATATATATATATATATATATATATATATATACATATTTACTAATATTTCACAGTTAAATTTTTTAATATTCTTATATAAAAGCAATGACTTTAAAAAAGAAATGAAGCAGGATAAAACACGAGCATGGATTAAACCCGATTAAGATAAAAGTCAAATAATTAAGAATGAGGTAATGAAGTTAATGTTAGTTTTTATTTTTTTTCAATAATATTGAGATTTACATAAAACCTTGATTTATAAAATCAACATCTATTTGTCTGGCATCTTTACTTGCTGTACAATTACATTTTATAAAGCCCTGACCACCACAATTGAGCTCACATAGTACAGCAGTGCGTTTTGACACATTTTCAATATAAATGTCATTCACAGCATAAAGAGCTGTGACACATAAATTAAACTGATTTTGTGTTTAACAAACCTACTAATACAATTATCATATACATCCCTATGTTTCCGAAATGTCAGCATAACGCCAATTATTATTGCATTTGTACTTTCTCGATCGACTAATGGAATTGGTAGAATTAATTTGTCCCCGACCTGTGCCTCAAACAGGATTATCTTACTCCCTTATACAATTTTTTCTACTTGTTGTAGTTGTGAATAGACTGTCCTCTTCCCCTGTTTCTGGATGTTATTTTGATGGTGTAATTTCTAGTGATTGCTAGTCAGATTGGATGTCGTTCTGGTTTTGTTTATTCAAAAAGTGAAGTAGATCGTATTCTGTTTGTGACTTTGAGAGGATCTCACTAAGAAGACTAGATGTAGTTTGAATAACCAAAGCATCCAAACCAAGTAAAGCAGCGAATGCTGTAATATTCAAAACATTGCACTGAAGTGACTTTTATTTTTTATTTTTATACTGACCAAATTTCAGGCCAATAGTCCAGTTTAAGGTGCTATTGTCAGCCAGCCAGGTAATCACCATGTCCCTGATATAGTCGTTGGATCTTTCGATTGAACCTTGCCTTTGTGGATGTCTAGGCTTGCCATGAACTATGACAAGATCAGGCCACAAATCCTTGAGCGCATTGGTGACCAGTGCCGCGAACATTGATCCGTTATCTGACTTAGAAACCGAGAGTGCAACGAATGTTAAGAAAATGTCCAGAAATCGGAAAACTTCAAAAATTCTCTTGGAAGGAAATGGTCATGGTAGTTCGTATTCCACTTATATTGTCTATGACTCTTGGACTGCATATCAATGAGATATATCTGTGCACATGATCTAAAGTCTTTAGAAAGAATAAGCTTAACTACGTTACCCTCTTCATTTACTGGATACAAAAAGACTTAGACAAATTCACGGCTTTTACGGTAACATTTGAATACTTCTTGCTTAACTTCAACATTTTGTCTCTGCCTCCATGCCCCATAGCAACATGAGCACACTTGATTACATCATAGGTATCTTCAATAAAAATTGAAATGACACAGTTCTTCTTCACTAGGACCTTTTTTCTTGATAAGCTTCTTTACATCACCGTACTCTAGCACTTCTTAATTTTTAGGGAGATAATACTAATAAAATGTTTTCTTAAAAGTAATACTAGCTTCAATACGATTCCTTGTGGTCTTCTATTTTTCCAGAGTGATCATTACTCCTTT
>NC_090730.1:145246826-145271826 GCF_036898095.1 Palaemon carinicauda
TTGTAATATCTTGTAATGCGAGAATACCTTTCCTTTTATCACAGAGAGAGAGCCTCTTCAACTACACAAGAGTAATGATATCTCCTCTTATAGTCTTTACTAACATGTAATGACTGCCATCGGGGAATTTTTTTTTTTAATAGCGAACGAAATGGGGGAATTGAGCCACCATTTGTGCTAGGTATATTTGCTGTACATCCATTATTATAATAAACGATCAAGTAATTTAATAATTTGTATCTGTATTTTGTGAAAACTCAATTCTTAATTTCAAGTTAGAAATGAAGAGAGAAATAAATATCCTTTTTCAAATTAACTTACTGCAAACAAACAATAAATGCAGTCCTAAAACATTTGGACCACATCCACCCCACCCCCAACGCCAAAAAAAGATCGAATCGTGCTTTTAATTTTTAGCCAATATTATTATTATTATTATTATTATTATTATTATTATTATTATTATTATTATTAATATTATTATTATTATTAACTTGTAAGCTACAACCCTTGTTGGAAATGCAGGATGCTATATGCCCAGGGGCTTCAACAGGGAAAAAAGCCCAGTGATGAAAGGAAGCAAGGAAAAATAAAATATTTCAACCAACAACAGTAACAAAATTAAAACAAATATCTCCTATATAAACTATAAAAACCTTAACAAAAGAAGAGGAAGAGAAATTAAAATAAAATAAAATAGTACTGTAGTATTAAGATTATATAATTATAGCCAAAGAGATAAATTCTGCATCCAAACTATTACTAATAATCAGGACCAACAAGAAACAGTCGTAATCTACGAGGAAACTTAATATACCATGCCCATAGTTTTAAATGTCTTTTTGGCCCTTCAGAAATGATAGTAACAATTGATACAGCCTCCAGCAGAGAGCACTAATACATTATCTCACTGCTAAAGCAGTGCTAAGTCACCCACTCCACCAAAGAAATGAGAATACCATCTTTCGACGCTTCACAGAAACACATAACCTAAGACCTGAAATAAAACCAGGAATCACATTTTTACAAAGGCAGCTGGGGTTAAGCCATCTCATCACAGCTGAAGTCATTGCAGTCTTCATCCAAAAATCATTACTCTAGCAGGCGGCAGATAATTCCACGAAAAAAGCAGCTGCAGAGAAAAGAACGGAAAATATTAAAACATATGAAAGAGAGAGAGAGAGAGAGAGAGAGAGAGAGAGAGAGAGAGAGAGAGAGAGAGAGAGAGAGAGAGAGAGAGAGAATATTACTTCTAGTCACGGGATTCACCAACTAAGCCAATAGGAGATCGCTATATAAGTAAATTTTATTACCCCCCAAACGTCAAAGTGAATCTAATTTCGATAAATTATTATTTTTGATACTCAATGATAAAGAAGTGTGCCAATGCTAAAAAAAAAAAAAAAAACTGCGAAATTTGTAAGCACTGATTAGATTCGCGCGCTAAAACTTTCTTCAGCATTCCGGAAGGAAATATAGACCATAAAAATTCAAGTAAAAAAATATCAATACTTAAACATTGATAACAAATACATACAAACATACATACATACATGCATGCATGCATACATACATACATACATACATATCTACTTATGGAAATGTTTCTCCCTGAAAGCCTTGAATTCAAAATGGGAAATTTATGAAGAGTTATTTTCCCTGCGTGATGGGATTCTAACCAACAAATGGCATTAATAGCTCACATTCTGCTCACATGGTGAGCACATGGTGAGAAGGAAGACTAAATATAATGCAGCGCATCCATGCATATTTCATTATTCCTCTTATCGCATATCTATTTCCTTATTTCCTTTCCTCACTGGGCTATTTTTTTTTGTTGGAGCTCTAGGGCTATAGCATCCTGCTTTTCCAACTACGGTTGCAGCTTGGCTAGTAATAATAATAATAATAATAATAATAATAATAATAATAATATATACTGCATTGACGTAAAATCCTCCTTTATTAACAGAATGGGTCACCCAACTGCTACGGAAAGGTTAAATCATATGAGAGAGAGAGAGGAGAGAAGAAATAGTGACCAGAAATCTTAAGAGTCATGATTTAACACAGGGCAACATATCATTAAGGACGGCGAAGTTTAGATATTAATCTCTGTATTCAATCTCGCTTTAATCTGTCTCACATTTCAGGGATTTCCCCTCGAGATTCATTTTCCAAATTAATTCAAGATCTTATTTTCCAAAATAATTCTACATCTGAATGCAATTGGTATTCACTGGGCTACTCTCAATGTTGGGAAATATACTTTCGTTAAAGTATCGTGTTAATAGTTCTTAATTAATGAGTAAAGCGTTTGCTCAAAATCTTGAATGAGTTTTTGGTTTTATTCAAAATATTCCTCCTGATCCTGCACCGAATTATGTGGCCTTTGTGATGAGGCAGTAATCCGGTAAAGGCATAAATCTTTGCCTCTGCCGTGTCTTACGCATTTTGAATAGATCAAATGGAAATAGCGAAGGATGATCGGAAAAGCCTTTTGCACTAAAATTCTTAAAAATGGATTCCATGCGCAACGATCATTTTTCTTGTCCTCTGTCAGCCGGTTGAAAGGGCGCTTGATTCATTGCTGTCAAATCACTTAAATAAAATATGCTGGAAAGCGACCGACGTTAATGGCGTGTCTGTTTCATATACCAGCCAAACGTCGTTGTTTCATGGGGGAAGGTGCCGACAGATTAGTCAAGGGTACACATATCTATTTAGGCATAATTAAAATACTTTGATTTACTTCACCATTCAATAAACCTCTTTTCCAGTGAAGCATTATCTATTTATTAATTTTTCTTTTTTTTGGTATCACTTCATCAAAATCAGTAAGAGCTCTATGGATAGCCATATTTTTCTAATTTTGTACTTAAGTGATGAGATATGCTAGAATAGTAGTCAATAGTACTGAAGATACTACAAAACACATATCCGATTCAAATGTTATTTACCACTGTTCTAGGAACCTAAAATGTCATGAATCGATTAAACTAATTTTTAATAACCTCAACGAAACCTGGGGAAAACCTAAGGTAGAGAAAGGAATCATCTCTGAGAATCTAAAAACCCATTGATTACGATAAGTAAATATGTAATAGATTACTCAAACTTTTAATATTAAGTTGTTTCGAATTTCTTTGGTATCAATAGCAAATAAACATTACGTAATAATATCATTTGAGAATATTTTACCAGTTACGCCTTAATCAAATAAACGTAAAGAATTTTTTTCACTATAACATAAATTTTGATCACACAAAATAATATCACTAGGGTTTCAAAGATATGAAAACATTTACATCACTGTCTAATGTTCCAGTGTCAAATTTCAATTCAAATTGCAAGATGAGCAGTTTTTTTTCTTGAGGATAAGAAAGGAATCAATTTAATTATGTCTACTCTGAAAGAAATTATAGCCAACTTCCTTCATTAATTATCCTCATAAAAAATCACCATATATCTTATTCCTTCATCAACTAAACCTTCGCTCAGATATTCTCAGGTTTCTGATTCTCCTATTCCTGCAAAGTGTGTGGATTATGGACTTAAGGACTTGGGGCCCAGCGCCTGGGAGGTCAATCAGCAATGAGGTACAACTAAAGTATGAAAACCTAGTAGTTATACTGTAAAGTTAAAAGAGATTAGCCAGCAACATGGAAGAAATTAGGGTGCAACGAAAAAATTAAAGATGAAATTAAAGACTAAAAGCTACTGCAGCTATGGAGGCTGGGGGAACGCTGCAAAGACCCTTTAGCAATGCCTAAAGTAAGGTCTTAATCCAATCGATCCTGGCCTAAAGGGCAATCGTGTGTGATGCAATGTGAGCGCGAATACTATCGGAAGGCTTTATCTAGTTTCCTATCTAAAGCAACGTAAAATCCATGGGGGCTCCTCTATCCAGACTTATTATTTTTGCATAATCTCTTGTACACGCTTTCCATATTAATCAGGATTTAAAGTCCGAAGATATTGGGCATAATTAATCCTTTAGCTTGGTGAGAAAGCCAAAATCGGATTTACAATATGATCACTCACATCATATTATTATTATTATTATTATTATTATTATTATTATTATTATTATTATTATTAATAGCTAAGCTACAACCCTAGTTAGACAAGCAGGATGCTATAAGACTATGGGCTCCAACAGGAGAAATAGCCCAGTAACACTAATATAAATCCCTCACACATAACTATATGAACTTTAAAAAAAAAAAGGCCAGTGGAAGAGAAATAAGATAGAACATTGTGCGCGAGTGTACCCTCAAGCAAGATAACTCTAACCCAAGACAGTGAAAGACCATGGTACAGAGGCTATAGCACTATCCAATACAAGAAAACAATGGTTTGATTTTGGAGAGTCCTTCTCCTAGAAGAGCTGCTTACCATGGCTAAATAATCTCTTCTACCCTTACCAAGAGGATATTAGCCTCTTAACAATTATTACATTGCAGTAGTTAACCCCTTGAGCGAGGAAAAAATGATTTGGTAATCTGTGTTGATAGGAGTATGAGGGCAGAGGAAAATATGTAAATAATAGGCCAGACTATTCGGTGTATGTGCAGGCAAAAGGAAAAATGAACCGTAGCTTGTGAGAAGGGTCCAATGTAGTACTGTCTAACTCTAGCTAGTCAAAGGACCATATAATTCTCAAGCGTAGTATCTCCACGGGTGGTTGGTGGCCTGGCCAACCTACTACCTAAAATTAATTCACTACACTATATACAATCAGTAATCGGCTACCTTCAATCTTGCACGTAACTTAAATCCTAAAATCGACTGAAGTTTACAACTCATACTTGTTCTCGAAGCAGTTGTCGGTTCACAGGTCAAAGGAAAGCATAAGTTCTGGTGAAGCGAGCAAAGATAATATATATTCCCCATCGGACTTGGAATTAGAATCTCATTGATAAAATTTTCATTCAACCACAATTAAAGAAATGATGGCAATATCTTAATCAATTTCTTGTTTATAGAGAAAAAGAGTAGTTTACGAAATATAACACTATAAATGTCACTCATTTAGCTTTTTTTTATTTTTTTTTTTTGGGGGGGGGCGCAACTTTTACCAAATTCACATACACACATTTTTTATATATATATATATATATATATATATATATATATTTATATATATACATATATTTATAAATATATATATATACATATATATATATATATATATATATATATATATATATATATATATATATATATATATTACTTTCCAAGCCACAACCCTAGTTGGAAAAGCAGGATGCTATAAACCCTAAGGCTCCATCAAGAAAAGAGCTCAGTGAGTAAAGAAAATAAAGTGATAAGCAAACTACAAGTGAAGTAAAGAACAATTGAAAGATATTATTTTAGGAAGAGTGACAACATTAAAATAAATATTTCATATAAAACCTATAAAAAAACAAATTAGATAAATAAAATGTAATGCTGTACCCTCAAGCAAGAAAACTCTAGCCCAATACACTGGAAGGCCATGGTACAGAGGCTATGGCACTACCGACGACTAGAGAACAATGGTTTTATTTGGGAGTGTCCTTCTCCGAGAAGAGCTGCTTACCACAGCTAAAGTCTCTCTTCTATCCCTACAGAGAGAAAAGTAGCCACTGGACAACTACAGTGCAGTAGTTAACCCCTTGAACGAAGAAGAATTGTTTGCGTAATCTCAGTGTTATCAGGTGTATGAGGACAGAGGAGAACGCAGAAAGAATACGCCAGACTATTCGAAGTAAGCAGGCAATGGAAAAATGAGCCGTAACTAGAGAGAGGAATCCAATGTAGAACTGTCTGACCAATTAAAGGACCCAATAAATTTCTAGCGGAAGTATCAACAGGTAGCTGGTGCCCTGGCAAACCTACCACCTATTATGATATATACATACATATATATATATATATATATATATATATATATACCCACACACATACACATATACATACATACACACACACACATATATATATATATATATATATATATATATATATATATATATATATATATAAAATAACATCAACAACTACAAATGCAGTCGTTTGGAGTTTGTACAGTTTTCATCACCCTGACTAGTACAGCTTTGCTAATCATAGCAATATGTAAAACCTTTCACCATGTTAAGGTATCTCCACTCAGATATATATATATATATATATATATATATATATATATATATATATATATATATATATATATATACAGTATATATTTCATCACAAATATTCAAATTTTACATTTAAATATCTATACTGTTACCCTTATTATTATTATTATTATTATTATTATTATTATTATTATTATTATTATTATTATTTCTAGTTAAGCCACAACTCTAGTTGGAAAAGCAGGATATAACTATAGTGTAATTACGTTGTTCAATGTAACCCTAATGAAAGCCATGAGTCAATGGCTGAAACTGCACTCGGAATACATTTAGCCTTAGAAAGAACAACAAACAAGTGAGTTTCGTTTTAACTCTCTGAAGATTGAGTAATGTGTTGCCATGATAGAAGATACAAGTTCATCCGTATATATTGGTAGTCATATACATATATAACCCATATATATATATATATATATATATATATATATATATATATATATATATATATATATACATTCATACACACATATACATACACTATGTTATAAATATGGAAGTGTATATTATATATACACAAAACATATAATTCATATATATATATATATATATATATATATATATATATATATATATATATATATATATATATATATATATATATATATATACACTCTATCAGGGGCATTCTCTTCAACCAAACCTCTTCTCTCATCATCCTTCACCTTATCTAGAAATTACTGTGTACAAATTGGAAACTCTTATTCATCATATGAACCCTTAAACAGAGGGGTACCCCATGGGGAGTATACTTGGCCCAATCTTATTCTGCATCTATACTATTGGTCTATCGAAAATACTACTAAGGCATGGCGTGAAGTTCAAACTATTTGCAGATGACACACAATTTTACTTCTCCATAAATGATATACATGACACTACTGAAATTCTAAACCGAATCCTTGATAGTGTTAGAGATTGGATGACATTTAAACAACTAAAATTAAATGAGAACAAAACTGAATTCATGGTGGTGGGAAAAAGGAACAGCGTGAGAAACTTCAAATGAATATAAATAATGACTCGGTGCCGATATCTAGTAAAGTTCGAGATCTAGGTGTATTTCTTGAGTGTAACCTGTCTCTAAACGCCCAAATAAATAATGTAATAAAAACTGCTGGTTATCATCGAAGAAATATTGCGTTTTTTAAAAAGTACCTGGACGAAAATTCTGTAAAGAAACTTATGATAAACTGTTTTATTACCGGGAATGACTACTGCAGCTCTATCTACTACAATTTACCAAAAGTGCAACTTAAGAAATTACAAAACATAATAAACAGAGGAGCAAGACTGATCAAAGTAAGTAGGTAAGTATCTCGCCATCTAATTATCTGCCTCCCTCTTGATCTTCTCCCCCAACAGGTTGCTCCGAAGCCCTCTTCACTCACTCCCTATCATCTATCTCAGTCGTGACACTTATTTCTGTAATCTTTAAAACACCTGCCATTCTTTTTATTTCATAACTTTTCAATCTTTCAAGCAGTGATATTTCCATGAATAACCATTGCATTTTCGGCTCTTGTTTTCTCAAACTTTGTTTCATCTTTTCGTCTTTAAGCCTAAGTTTCTGATCCATACATTAACATTGGACTTATTACTGTGCTATAGAGCTGGACCTTTACTTATGATTGGCGTTTTTTATCACTTACCACTCCTGTTACCTCCCTCAACTTTCCCCATGCTGATTTTATCCTATTCTCAACTTCCACCTCACATCCTTCGCCCTGATTTAAAGTAGATCCCAATTCTAAATTCCCCTGCCTATTTATTAATGCTCCACTACTTTCATGTATGGCTATGCTATCTTTAACTTACAGCTCACCATAGCATGAGTCTTACCCAAATTTACCTTCAAGCCACCCCTTTCCGATGTTTCTTGCCACTTCACCACCTTTCCCTGCAATTCTTCCTCATTTTCAGCAGTAATAACCAAATAATCTACATATAAGAACTCCTGCAACTCTTCAATTCTATCCCTTCACTTAACACATCCAAGACCAACACAAATAAAAACGGCCTTAATGCTAACCCATGGTGTAATTCAACACTAACTTCAAAGGTTTCTTTTTCTCCAATAGCTGTTACTACATTAGTCCTTGTTATTTTGTATATCATCTCTACCATTCTAACCAAATTCTGCGGGACTTTCCTCCTTTTCAAGCCCCAAAACATCACTTCTCTTGGTATTCTATCATAAGCCTTCCTAAATCTACACAAGCACAGAAGAGCTTCTGGTTTTCCTCTAGTCTTTTCTTTTAGCTGCCTCGGTGTGTATATATATATATATATATATATATATATATATATATATATATATATATATATATATATATATATATATATATAATATATATATATATATATATATATATATATATATATATATATATATATATGGTTACATATGCACATACCTAAATATAAAAATATATACTGTACATACAAAAAATATAATCATACATTAATCTCTCCTATATAATACAGAGCAAGTGTGCATTTCGTAATTCCATTTATTACATCGTTTCGTTACATTGGATAATCCCTCCCATTATAACAACAGTTTGTTATTGTCAGACAACAGTAGTACTTTGTCACCTTTCTCCAATATCAGGTTCGTCGCCTTCTTACTGTAATAATGATGAGCAACATCTTGTGCTTTCTTCAACTCTCCAGTTGTGCCATTGGAAGAGTGCCTTGGAGTCGTTCACGGAGACACAATCACACATGCATAAGTTTTTGTTTCACTTTTCACCACAGTGACTTCCCACAGATCTCATAACAATGTCTAATGTTCCTCTTACAGTGTGACCAAACACAAGTTCAGATGGTGAAAACTTCGTATTCCCTTGCGGTAAGTCTGTATGCAAACAACAGTTGCTAAATCGTTCTGCCAGCCAATGAGATACGCGCTCCAGCTCCATGGTCAGTAACTACCTTTCATGGAATTCTAATCCCAGTAAAAATTTCTAAAAGAACTTCAGCAACACTGGCAGTGTTAATAGTAGACAAAACCTTTACTTCAGGGCACATACTGGTATAATCCATGACCATTATTATTTATCGGGATTTGTTTGACGAACGAAGTCTAATCTGGTCAACACGATCTACAACTAAACAGCTAAATGGCTTTTCTACTAGTGGCATATTTTCTAACACCGCTCAAGTAACCCTTCTCTTATCGACAGTTCGTTAGCATATGGAACAGGACCTACAATGCCTGGTTATTTCTTGTGACATACCAGGCAAATAAAATTTATTCAAGGTTCTTTCTTGTGTTTTACCTATGCCAAGATGCCCTCCCATCATAACTGCATGGCCTAAGTCTATTACAGCTTCACGATACTCTTGAGGTACAATAAGATGACCCTTCCGACTACTCCTACTATTATAGTAATCTCTTACACAGCTTTCTACACTTTGCAAGGAACTGGGAGACTTTGGACTTCTTATGGCCAAACACTCTTCTTTCATCGGCACATTTCCTTATATTGTTTAAGGATTCATCTTCCTTCTGAAGATCACCAATTTCCTTATCCTGACACATCTGGTCGAGATCTGCTTAGCTTGACTACAGGTTGCTATAGCACACTTTTCTGATTCTGGTTCGAAACCATCGGAAGTACTGGAGATATCAATGATAATGTCACACAGTGGAGTACTTAGACATGCATGGCGTTTTATCTCAATTTTAGCTTCTGGGTAACAATATACCGTAGAGTCTGTCATTATTACATTTACAGTATTACCAGTAAACTTCTTAACAAGTCACCAGGTCCTTCACCAGCATGGTTGTACATCCACCATCCATCATGTTTAGCACTAAATGACCTTCTACCACATCCATTGCTGTTTTGAATTATCTGCAGAAAATAGACTACAACAAACTACTTTGAATCCCTTATCAGGTTTTTCAATCCATCCCTTGTCGTCCATCAAATCTTCTGGATTTACTTCGACAGTGCAAGAAGCCGTTTGAGTCTTCGTTTTCATTACTTCCGAGGAAACAATAGAACCAGCTCTTCACGGAGGTTTCGTTGTTCTAGCTGCATTTCCCTTGGAATAACAGTAAGCTGCTTTGTGGCCATTTTTGTAAAATAAGAAAAATGTCAGTCTAGCAGGTTTATATTCAGGTCTCGTAAAATACCTACCTTCAGCTGGAACAGGTGTTTTAACAGGATCACTTCCTTGCACTTTTGTTAATTACATTATAGATATACCTTTTATTGAATGTATGACCATGGGCCTCAATATACAAGTGTATAGCTTCGAAACTTATTTTAGAATCCCTTTGCTGTGCATGCAAATACTCTTAACAAATGATTTTCAACAGTCAAAATATGCTGCTTTAGTAGGAAGTAGGTTGGCCGGGGCACCAGCCACCCGTTGAGTTACTACTGCGAGAGAGTTATGGGGTCCTTTTACTGGCCAGACAGTACTACATTGGTTCCTTCTCTCAGGTTACGGTTCATTTTCGCTTTGCCTACACACACGCACACCGAATACCGAATAGTCTGGCCTATTCTTTACAGATTCTCCTCTGTCCTCATACACCTGACAATACTAAGATTACCAAACAATTCTTCTTCACCATCTGCACTGTAATTGTTCTGTGGCCACTTTCGTGTTAGCAAGGATAGAAAAGACTCTTTAGCTATGGTAAACGGCTCTTCTAGGAGATGGACACGCCCAAATTAAACCATTGTTCTCTAGTCCTGTGTAATGCCATAGCCTCTGGACCATAGTTTTCCACTGTCTTGGTTTAGAGCTCTATTGCTTGAGGGTACACTCAGGCACACTATTCTACTGTGTCTTATTTCTCTTCCTCTTGTTTTGGTAAAGTTTTTATAGTTTATTTAGGAGATATTCATTATAATATTGTTACTCTTCTTAGAATATTTTATTTTTCCTTATTTCCTTTCCTCATTGGATTAGCTTTCCTGTTGGAGACCCTGGGCTTATAGCATCCTGCTTTTCCAACTAGGGTTGTAGCTTAGCAAGTGATAATAATAATAATAATAATAATAATAATAATAATAATAATAATAATAATAATAATAATAATAATAATCTGGTGTCAGTTGTTGATATATACTGAATGCTTTTCACCAGATGTTGATATATATCGAATGCTTTTCACCGAAGTAACAATGCTAAACCTATGCTCTAAACATAACCTACAAACTTAGGCTTTTTATTCAGCAGCGGTTGCAGAAACCATAAAACGTTGTAGATAAGTATCTAGGCCATCACTCTTTTCATTAAAACTGGAAACTTAGGAGACGTTCCCTAGTTATAGAAAACGGTATTCCAGACATGTTTCTGAGATTCCAATTCAAACCCCAACTGCAACCTTTTAAAACCTCGTTCTGCTGCCCTATCATCTCTTGTTTCTTTCCCCCTTTCTCTTGCGTCTTTTTCCTTTTTTTTCTTCCTTCTTTTTCCCTTTCTCTTTCTCCCTCTATTTCACATTCTAAATTTTTGGTTCTCTCTGCTTCCTCCCTTTCTTTTTCTTCTCTTGTTCTTTTCCTCTTATAAAATCTCTTATCGTCGCCATCATACCATAGGGTTTGACCAATCTCAATAAGTTTCCTTAATTCTGTCATCTTAACTAACTTATCATATAACACCGTAAACTCGAGTCAGCTGCACGGGCACCAAATGTTAAGTTTTGTTTTACAAGTTTAGAAAGTCAATCAAGAAAATCAATTATCTGAAATGTTCTAAGTTAGAGTTCTCTTAGGCGTACATCTTAAATAGTTTTAAGAGTGAAATTGACCAGACTTTAGGTGGTGACAGAGTTCTACGAAAAAAAAGTCAAAAGATTGAATAATACGGATGGTTTACAAATATATATATATATATATATATATATATATATATATATATATATATATATATATATATATACATATATACATACACATATATATAATATACATATATATATATATATATATATATATATATATATATATATATATATACATATATATATATATATTATTCAATTACAAAAAAGAAAAAGAATATACAATTCTTACAAATTTATCACGTCGTGCATATAATATGGCATCAAGCAATAGTTTCACTTGACAGATTACATAACAATTTACATCTTAATGCACACTTGCCTTTGCTAAATCATGAGAAATTAAAAATGTCTTCCATTAATGGAAAAAAAAAAAAACGCTTACATCCTGCTACATGCAGAGCATGAGTGCAAATTATACAGTTAGTTTCTATCATATGATTTAGTAACACTTCACTTCATTAACAGCAAGCTATGTTGAAGTTTACGCTCTTGAGTAGTTAGACCGAGTTACTATACAAAGTTCTTAACACTTAATTTCATTAAAGCCATTCCTTCGGAACAATTCAGCACATATCAAGTATTAATACCAGAGATCAGATATGTCAAAGAGGAGAGATATGTAAACTATTATTTGCCTCCCGCAGGACTATTGCATAGCTGAATTTGGAGATATGTGTCCTCAGCTATCCAAAACTAACCTTTGCATACCCAACCTCGGGTACACATCAACGCTCATTGCGTCAGTAGTACATCACGTAACCTGTCCCAAAGTGCTAATAAGGATCTTAGTAATAAAAGAACTTTATGTTTACAAAATTTTCTACGATTTCACGAAAACCATTCCTATTCCCTTAATAAAAATATCTAATACAGGAACCCACACTTACGAAGATATAACGGCTCCTTTTCGATGTGCTCTCTTCCATTCTAATTTCCACATACTCGATACTAAGCGTTCTGGACTTCTATATTTCCTACATCGCATTACATTTTTACTACACCGCAATAGAATTTTATGCGTTACAGTAATTTCCTAATAACAATTCTCTCTCTCTCTCTCTCTCTCTCTCTCTCTCTCTCTCTCTCTCTCTCTCTCTCTCTCTCTCTCTCTCTTTATATATATATATATATATATATATATATATATATATATATATATATATACATGCGTACATATATATAATCATCATCTCCTACGCCTTTTGACGCAAAGGCCGCTGTTAGATTTCGCCAGTCGTTTCCATCTTGAGCTTTAAAATCGATGCTTCTCCATTCATCATCTCCTTCTTCACGCTTCATAGTCCTCAGCCATGTAGACCTGGGTCTTCCTACTCTTCTAGTGTCTTGCAGAGCCCAGTTGAAAGTTTGGTGAACTAATCTCACTTGGGGAGTGCGAAGACCAAGCCCAACCCATCTCCATCTCCTGTACCCCTCGCCATATCATCTTCATATGGCACTCGAGTAGATTAATCTCTTATAGTTTCATTTCTAACCTTGTTCTGCCATTTTACTAACAATATTATCCTGAGGGCTTTGTTTTCAAATCAATAAAATCTGCTGAATTTCCTTTCACTGTCATACCACGACTCATTGACATACAGTAACACCGATCTCACTAAACTGATATGTAGCCTGATTTTTATATGTAATTTAAGGCGATTTAATTTCCAAATTTTATTTAACCTAGCCATTGAACACTAATTCTAAAGATGATGTATTAGACATCATAGTTCCTAAATACTTAGGGATTCTACCTCAATAATCCTTTCTCCTTCCAATATTTCATCTTCCATTGCATATTCCGTTCTCGCCATCTCTGTGTTTCTTCTATTCATCTCGAGTCCAACCTCATGTGATATTTCATGCATTCTTGTAAGCAAGCTTTGCACGTCCTGTGGCATTTAGCTAATAAGGACAGCGTCTTCAGCATATTCTAGGTCTGCCAAATTCCTGTTACCAATCCAGTTCAATCATTCTCCGCGATCCCCAGCTGTTTTATGCATTATAAAATCCATCAGAAGGATAAACAAAATAGATGATAGCACATTCCCTTGGAGTCTTCCACTCTTGACTGGAAATTCCTTTGCTAAGACTCCATTAACATTAACTTTGCACTTGCTATGCTCATGAACAGACAATCAAATTTGCATATTTAGGAGGAACTCCAAAATAACGCAGGACTCAAAATTGGCCGGTGCACAATATCAAAGGCTTTTCTCATAGTTCACAAATGCATTCAAAAGTGGATTTCAATATTCCACACATTGCTGTACCACATGCCTTGAAATGAAAATTTGGTCAGTATAACATCTACCTTTACGAAATCCTGCTTGTTCATCTTACAGCTTTTTATCAATCTTTCTCTGCAGTCTCTTTAGAAAAAGCACACTATATAGTTTCATGACAACTGACGTATGTGTGATTCCTCTGTAATTATTGCAATCAGTCAGATCTGCCTTTTTTGTCATTTTCACAAACACTCCTAATTCCCATTCATTAGGTTTTGCCTCTTCTTGCCACATTGGTGTATATATATATATATATATATATATATATATATATATATATATATATATATATATATATTATTACCAGCTAGGCTATAACCCTAGTTGGAAGAGCAATATGTTATAAGCCCAAGGGCTCCAAGAGGAAAAAATAGCCCAGTGAGGAAAAAAAAAACAAGTAAATAAAAAAATAAAGGTATGTAATAAACAATCAAAATAAAATATCTTAAGAACACAAACAACATTAAATTAGATCTATCACATAAAAAAAAACAAAGAGGAAGAGAAATAAAATAGAATAGTGTGCCCGAGTGTACCCTCAAGCAAGAGAACCCTAATACAAGACAGTGGAGGACTATGGTACAGAGGCTATGGCATTACCCAAAACTAAAGAACAATAGTTTGATTTTGGAGTGTCCTTCTCCTAGAAGAGCTGTTTACCATAGCTAAAGAGTCACTTCTACCCTTACCAAAAGGAAAGTAGCCACTGAACAATTTCATTGCAGGAGTTAACAGCTTGAGCAAATAAAAACTGTTTGGCAATCTCAGTGTTGTCAGGTGTATGAGGACGGAGGAGAATGTGTACTGTATATACATACATATATTTATACATAAACATGTTTATATAGAAATGTGTATACATGTGTAAAATATATATAAAAATATACAAATATACATGCATATATACACACATATACTGTACACACACACATATATATATATATATATATATATATATATATATATATATATATATATATATAGTGTGTGTGTATACATATGCTTATACCTGTCACTAAACACGATATTGTTGATTTTCAACACAAATATAATCATACCCATATATATATATATATATATATATATATATATATATATATATATATATGTATATATATATATATATATACATACATATATGTTATATACATAAATATAATCATATATGTGTATATATATATATATATATATATATATATATATATATATATATATATATATATATATACATACAGACATATAAATTATCATTAGCCTTTACTACCCCCGCAGAAGAAAGGCCTCGGACATGTCCTTCCACTTGCGTCAGTTTATGGTATTTCTATGCTAGTCCACACCCAAAACTTTCTTAGTTCGTCAATCCTTCGTTTTCTCTTCCTTCGCTTGTTTCTTTAGCAACTGTAGGGACCCACTCAGTCATTCTTAATGTCCATCTATTATCTGACATTCTCATTTTATGTCCATCTTATGTCCATTTTGTTTTTCTTATGTTGTTAAAATAGCCTCTACTTTAGTTTGCTCTCGTATCCATTTGATTTAATACCTCCCTTTTAGGAGAAAGTTACATTTTACCTTTCATAATCTCATTTTCTTTATCAAAACCTCTCCATATCATACTTAACCCTCTTTTAATTTCGGTCTCGTATTCTGGGGACGCACAGATTGTCCTAAGTATGTATATTCATTAACAATCTCTAAAGGCTTGTTCATAATTCATATTTGTTTGTCTTTGCATTTTCATTGAACATTATCTTAGTTTTACTCATTCATTTTCAGTCCTACATTTTTGCTTCCTCTATTCAACTCTTCTATCACCTTTAGTAATTCCTCCCATGCTTCACTAAACAAAAGTATGTCATCTGCTAATATTAATTTGTTAATGGTATTCCCATTAATATCAATTTCTACATTTTCCCAATCTAAATTTTTAAAAACTCATTTTAGACATGCTGTGAATAATTAAGGAGAAATAGGATCTCCCTGTCTAACTCCTTTCTCAATTGGAATTTTCTCCCTAAATGTAGTTTCCGGATATCTCTTCCAGTATTCGAGGATAAAATTCATCTGTTCCTTGTTTTTGAAGAGTTTTCATTACTGCTGAAGTTTTGACAGAATCAAAAAATCTCTCATAGTCAATAAATGCCATACATAGTGGTTTGCAATACTCTCGATTTTTCCATTAGCTGGTTAATTGCATGGATATGGTCAGTTGTTGTATACCCACTTCTAAAGCCTTCCTGCTCTCTTGGTTGATTAAAGTCTAGCTGTCTATCTATTCCATTTGGAGAGTAAATTTATTGGGTGGTAATTTTTCAGATCTTTTGTGTCTCCCTTTTTGTGTATTAGTACAACAAAGTTTTTCCAAGCTGTAGGTATAGAACATTCTTGCAGACATTTTGTGTAAAGTTCAGCCAGTTTTAGTGCTATGAAATCTCCTCTATCTATTAAATAAATTGTTAGGCGCTCGTGTGCCGATTATAAACTCAAATTTTTTTAAATTACAGTTCATACCCTCTTTACTTTCTTCCATTTCATTATGTAGCTGGGTGTAGGTATTTTGTCTTGCTAAAATAAACTAATCAGATTTTCCCCTAATTACAGGAGTGTTTATTCTCTTTGTTAAATTATTTTTTTCTCTTTCTTTACTTAGATCTAGACAAATTTTACTTCTCACCATTCTATGGTCGCTTGCATTAACATGATCAACACTTGTCCATCTTTAACTAAATTATATTTTGCACTGAGAATAAAATCCGTTTCATTTTTCGCTTCTCCATTTGGGCTTCCCGATGTCCATTTTCTATCTTCCTTTTTATATAAAATGGTGTTCATAATTTTAAGATTGTTTCTTTTATCAAAATCTACAAGCATATCTCCTCTGTCATTCTTTGTGCCTACTCCAAATAACCTACAGCTGATTCTTTTAGCTTCGTTTTACCTACTTTGGCATTGAAATCACCCCCCCCCCAAAAAAAAAAAGAAAGAAAAAAAAAAAAAAAAAAAAAAAACGGGTAAATTGAGTCATGTTTTTCATAGGTATCTCCAGATCTTAAAAAAAAATCTATTTCTTCCTCTCTATGGGATGTTGTTGGTGCATGCTTTTGAATGATCTTCAGTTTATAATTTTTCTTTAGTTTGATAATTAATCCTGAAAATGTACCTTTAGTACTAAAAAATCTACGCTAGCAGGATTTCTAGTAATGAAAAAACTCCTCTCATGTCCTCCGAAACAAAATTTATGGCCCTCTTCTAACTCTATATATGATTCTCCAGGTCTTCTTATTTCACACAATCCTATTATATCCAAATTTATGTATTTCAACTCTTTTTACCTAGACAGGGTCCTGACATTGTATGTGTATATATGTGTATATATATATATATATATATATATATATATATATATATATATACATATATATATATATATATATATATATATAATATATATATAATATATATATATATATATATATATATATATATATGTGTGTGTGTGTGTGTGAGTGCGTGTGTGTGGGTGTGCAAGTGTGGCGCGGACGCGTGCGTGCGTGTCTGTCTGTCTGTGTGTAGATAGATAAATAGGTATATACTATGATAGTGATTTTGGCTTAAGATTGCCTTATGTATATTGATAATACCTTCTTAAGAGAGCGAGGGTAAGCTTCTGCAGAATATAATAGCACTATGTTATGAAGGAAAAATGGAAATGCCTAAACTCTATCATTTGACATTTCCATATCAATAGATATAAATAAACATTTCCCTACAGTTAGCTATAACAAACGACAAACAAATCTCCATTAATGTTTAAATTAAAATATATGAAAAGGTTAATCATTAAAAACAATTTTACTACGGGTTTCTGATTCTGTAGCCGAGTGAATTGGATATCAAAAGGAAGCTGTGGTCTATTTGCATAAATGACATTCACGATGAGACAATTTTCATACTCGCAAACACATCAAATAAACATGAAACCTGGCAAATGAATACATAAATAGTTGAATTGATAGAGAGATTTTAGCAAATGAATAAATAAAAATTGAATTGATAAAGATTTTATCGTACGAATAAATAAATAGTTGAATTTATAAATACATTTAAGTAGGTTACATTAAAATATAAATGAATTGATAAATATATAAAGGGATATTTAATTAAGTATCCTTCAAGCACAGAGACTTCATCTCTATACTTTATTCAGGTACATGTTAGATTCATTTCTGGCCGTTTTACGTTTCAGAAAATAAAATTCTGAAATGCTCTTACTTAAGAGTTCTTTGAGTCTGACTTAAATATTTTTAAAATAAAATATGGCCAGACTACAGATGGTAAGTTACAAAAAAAAAAAAAAAAACATTAAATATTACAGATAGCTTAAAAAAATATACTTTATAACATACATAAATAGAATTAACAGTTTAACAAAGTATCACTTACTACAATAAATCGGTGTGAAGAAGGTTTTACTTTATATATTTTCTACACTAAAGTGCAATTAATTCGTACCAAGCAAGTTTTTCTTTATACATGATACTTTACTTTCTTTATAGTCTTAATCTTTACAGCCTGATCTACCCTCGCCTGTAATAAATCCGGAGAAATGTCTATAGTATTGATTAATTCATTAAATACAAAATCTTAGGTGCTACGTTCAGACATGAACACTGGTCCTATTATAAAGTAGGTTTCGACTGACAGATTAATACTAACATGAAGGTAACAGCATGTTACGTAATGTGAAAGACTTAGCCATAGACCGAGTAACAAAAACATCAATTATGAAAGTTATCCAATAACAACAATTATCAATAATTCTGGGTGGAAGTTGTACTAGACCTAACTCGTACAGGAATACATCAAGTGACAAAGCAATTGATTTATTCATTAAGAGTTATGAGAGAGAAGAGGTACTAAAATAAGTCAACTTTCCGGAACCAAGGGGGAAACTTATCTTTCGTACACGGTTCGAGTAAAGTGACAAGACGGTGTCACATTCGCGTATTGTTCAAACAGATTGTGAGTGCTTTTACGCCATCTGGCCGCTTTATATCACCATTGGTTCGAGTTTTATAAGTCACGTGATCCGTATCTCGTACACAAATTATTTTTGTTTTAGGGTCTTTATAATAAAATTCTATTTTTTCATTATATTATAGGAAGTAGCAAAAATTATACCTATTCATTTGATAAAAACAGCTCCTAAAAGAAGTTCTTATTAACAAAGATAAATCATAATTTCGGAAGCGAGCCTCATTTCAAAGGACGTCACTTTCCTCTTTTAGAATCTTCCACATTTAACTAGCAACATGATTTTTCCTACATTCAATTTCTATGACGCCACTCTAAAGGCACAAGAGCATTCGATGTGCATGGTGAGCATTAGCTCTTGTATTTGGTTCGCTAAATTCCCCGGCATTCACAATTCCGTTTCGTTACTGACATTTATGCCTACGCGTTTACAAAAAAAAAAAAAAAAAAAAAAAAAAAAAAAAAAAAAAAAACAATGACAATGATGATAAAAATGAATACTATTACGATTTATAACATCGTAATGAATTTAAACCTCTTAAAACATTCTTGATAATCTTCCTTAATAAAAAATTTTCATAACGGTACAAAGGCTTCTACACAATACTTTACAAAGGTACAAAGGCTTTGTCACAGCCCAAAATTAAGGCAAGCAACATGACTGATTTGCCATAATTAGCTTAAGTGATACCCCAGTTATACAAAAATAGTTCAAAGGTAAGAATGTTCATTACCTAAAAGTATCAGACTTCCTATCTCCTAAAAACTAGTAACTTGTGAATATTTAGAAGAAAATTATATACCACAAAATATTGTAATCTCTCTCAAATATGCACAATCAAGATTGTATTTTTAATTCCAGGTTTTTACTTTATGTCACAAAATTACGTATCAAACGTTTAGTGTGAAGACTTGAGGCGAAATTTGGTAAAATTTCTGGGCTTGGTGGAACTTGTTTATAGAATACGTCAACAAACTAAAATAATATAATTGAACCTGATTGTAATAATGTACCGTCACCATGATTCTTATTCGTATGCAAATATGAATATAAATATTGCGGAAAATGACAAGGAAAATAAATTCAATCTTTTTAATATCAAATGCACGCGTCCCCAACAGCTTTTCTTAATCTTAGCAATTCCAATTATCATTTATACTTTTACCTATTGTAGTATCTGTTATCGAGGAGACATAAAATATCGAATAGTCGACAATACCAATGTCCAGCCTCTAGAACCATCCATTATAATAAAATCTAAATTACTAATTAAAAAAATTAACTATAATTTGGAAATATTACTTTAATTCGACGTGCCCCGTGCAGAAATAAAAAAAAAAAAAAAAAAAAAAAAACAGCGAACTTATTAGCATGACAATAAAGGCACGTGAATAATAGATTGCTTAATAAAAAAAAGGGCCTCATTTCTTCTAATGTTATGGAAAATGGAATTTTGGAAAAAACAACTAACTTAATAGCATGACAATAAAGGCACGTGAATAACATTGCTTAAAAAAAAAGTGCCGCATTTCTTCTAATGTTATGGAAAATGGAATTTTGGAAAAAACAACTAACTTAATAGCATGACAATAAAGGCACGTGAATAACATTGCTTAAAAAAAAAGTGCCGCATTTCTTCTAATGTTATGGAAAATGGAAATAAGTAATCTTGCGTTACTTTTAAATGTTTTCTCGTTAATGGTCATAAGGTGTTGCAAATATATATATTTTGTGTGACCTTACTCGAAATTGTAATTGGTATAAATAACATGAGGTCTTGCAACTAGACAGTGAAACAATTCCATTGAACTTCTGTCGGAACTCGAGTTAGGGTCCGAGTTAGAGTTGGGGCTGTAGTTATACCACAACACATACTTACGACATCATCGAAAGCGTCGCATGGCTTAGTTATTATTATTATTATTATTATTATTATTATTATTATTATTGTTATTATTATTATTACAAGCTAGGCTATAACCCTAGTTGGAAAAGCAAGATGCTATAAGCCCAAGGGCTCCAAAAGGGAAAAATACCACAGTGAGGAAAGGAAAAAAGGAAATGAAAAACTTCAAGATAAGAATAAACAATAAAAAATATTTCTAGGACAGTAATAATATTAAATTAGGTCCTTCACATATAAACTATAAAAACTTCAAAAAATCAAGAAGCAGAGAAATAGGATAGAACAGCATAACGAGTGTACCTCAAAGCAAGAGAACTAATCCAAGACAGGAAGGCCATGGTACAGGGGCTATGACCCTGCCCAAGACTAGAGATCAATGGTTTGATTTTGGAGTGTCTTTCTTCTACAAGAAATGCTTACCACAACTATAGTCAATTTCTTTTAGCGATGCAGATTTGCACCGACTCGTAGCGGTGCCCTTTTAGCTCGGAAAAGTTTCCTGATCGCTGATTGGTTGGACGAGATAATTCTAACCAATCAGCGATCAGGAAACTTTTCCGAGCTAAAAGAGCACCGCTGCGAGTCGGTGCAAACCTGCCTCGATAAAAGAAAAGAACTATAGTCTTTCTTCTACCCTTACCAAGAGGACAGTAGCCACTGAACAGTTACATTGCAGTGGTAAGCCCCATAAGTTTATTTCAGTTTGAAGCAGAATACTTTTATATCAGAACAAGACATACAAAGCAGCAAGATAGCCAATGCTACATATTTCAAGAAAAACCCATATCATCACATATATCTTGAATTCTTTTTAAACTGCCGGAGGGTCAAAATCACTTCGGTGTAGCCGAAACAACAACGATATTACGAAAATTTCTCATTGGATCATCGCTTCACAGAACCTCACGTGAAATCCTAACATATTCATTTACATTTTAGAATGCTTAACTGAATATATATATATATATATATATATATATATATATATATATATATATATATATATACACATACACACACACACATATATATATATACATATATATATATATATATATATATATATATATATATATATATATATACATACACACATATATATATATACATATATATATATATATGTATGTGTATATATATATATATATATATATATATATATATATATATATATAACTTATAACTACTCAGACTATCCCCCTTCCCGTCCCTCCAGTGGGAAGGGGAGAGAGTAGTCATGCCCTGGTGAGAGGGAGGTACCCCGAGATTAAAGGGGAAAGAGAGGGGAGAGTAGAATCTGTGTGTGTGTGTGTGCGCATATCTATGTACTGTAAATATTTCGGCCGTCATTTTTGACGGGTGACGTACATTAGTCAGAGGAAAAAAGGTTTGCTATTAGCTTTTTCATTAAGGGATATTAATAGAAAATAACGTAAGGAATGAATAGAACATTATAAGTACCTCGTTTGACTGAACTGCTATTCAAAAACATACTTTTTTTTTTAGTTTACCCATAGTATGGTGTATTAATAACGGTAATTGGTGTGTATTAAATATTCCTTTGCGCTATTTTATTTTAGCAAGGATTTAATAATTTCTAGTTCTGTACGCTTGAAATTGATTTCTCCATGAATATGTAAAAGTATAAAAATACAGTCACCCTCCAATCCTATCATAAGTGACAAGAAGAGCTGCAGAGAACCCTTACCTGAGCTGGCAGCGGTGTTAATCCAGAGGACCCTTCCAGATTCCAGGATAACGTGGCTGGAGGTTTGGAACCCGAAGCACGACATGATATAATGGTTTCTGTGTCTGCAAGCACAGGGCTTTCCAGTCCTTCAATCTTGACTTCTAGAGGCGGCACTGGAAAAAAAATTGAAAGTGTTCATAGTAATTATTTTCATTTCTGATGTGAAAATCTCTCTCTCTCTCTCTCTCTCTCTCTCTCTCTCTCTCTCTCTCTCTCTCTCTCTCTCTCTCTCTCTCTCTCTCTCTCTCTCTCTCTCTCTCTCTCTCAAAATAATCCTAAAAACCAAATCGGAATAAAGCTTGAACTAGAACTTGATTGAAACTTGAAAATACCTAGTAGGAAATCTGTATAAGAACTATCAAAGAATATAAATAAGTAAACTGAATTCCTGTATTTTATGTACTTTCACAGAACACAAAAGGATAGAATATTATCAGCACTATTAATGTCTTATGCCCCAAGGAAATGAAAGAAAGGAAAAGGAAGTTAGCGAAGGCCTGGTATGGGAAAAAAAAAAAAAAAAAAAAAAAAAAAAAAAAAAAAAAAACAGTCAAGAGTCAGGAAAAACAAAAACAAGAATGCCCACAGTAAATGTGATAAGTGATAGTCAGGTTGGGGTTATTTTTTTTACTTGATTTCGAGGGGAGACTCCCGTTGAAGTGAACGAAACATAAAAAATAGCTGAGGAAAGCAAAAGACATAAATATGGATGATTATACGCCAATTATGCAATTTTATTTGTATATACGTTCAAGACCAGTTTGAAGCAATGTGGACACCAAAAATTTTGTCAAAATTGGGCTGTTCATTCATTCATTCATTCATTCATTCAAAAAAAAAAAAAAAAAAAAGATGATTTATAGCACTGGGACCAAGTGTGTAATCAACACTATAATATGAAGTAAAAACTGTTTTAAAGGACAGGTAAGATAAAATTACGTTGCGGAGTAACTGAAACGAACCGATACTTGTTCACATTTAAATGAAGATAAAAAGATAGTGGACAACAGACGACCATGAGACATCTCCAGTGATGAGAAAATGAGAATATTTGCATTATCAACAACAGGTATAAAGATCTTAGATATAACCATGAAATTACGTTTATTGTGAGAAAGGATGAAGCCCATAAACAGTCTTTCATAAATAAAGTCTTGTACCAAAATCTGTAAAATGTCATACAGTGAACCCTCGCTACTTCGCGGTTCGACCATCGCGGATTCACCACTTCGCGGATTTTTTCCATAACCCATATATATACAGTAATATATATATATATATATATATATATATATATATATATATGTATGCATGTATTTATGTATATATGTAGGTATGTATATGTGTATACATATAAATATATAAATATATATATATATATATATATATATATATATATATACACACACACACACATATATATATATATATACATATATATATATACATATATATACATATACATATATATATATATATATATATATATATCTAAAGTAGGAAGATGTGATGTAGTTCTAAGGGAAAAGTATGGGAAAATATGTCTGGGCTAATAAGCAAAGCTCTACCTCCAGTTTGTTTTCTTAATTATGATCAGAGATAAATGTAAACAAAACATTGGTTGCCATTTTTTATCGTGCTTTTTAGCGTGTTTAGGAAATGCATGATATAAAATCACCTTTAAATATTTGTGCCTGTTTTAGTTTAGGGTACTGTAGTACATGCATTAAGTGTTCTGTACATTAAAGGGTAGTTTGTTAACAGTACTACGTACAAGGGAAGGTTTAAAAGTCTGAATATACATGTTGAATAAATAGTTAAATATGGTGTCACTACTTCGCGGATTTTCACCTATCGCGGGCCGCGTCTGGAACCTATCTACCGCGATAAAACGAGGGTTCACTGTAATTCTATCATAGGTTATCGCAAATTTTTCTCTAGCGCCCTTCAGGAAGATGCCCAACATCAACGAAATAAGAAAGGGGGTATCTGATATCTCTTCCTTTGCAGAAGCCAAATAGGTG
>NC_090730.1:145276826-145301826 GCF_036898095.1 Palaemon carinicauda
TAAACACATCTATAATACCAAAAAAAACTTAAACACCTGAAAATCTAATTTCCTAAAACAAAGGATTTTAGAAGATTATATTAATACATTGATAACCTATCAAATATCAGCAGAGTAGAAAAAAAAATATAAAGAGAAAACAAGAATTAAGGAAAAAATGTGGACAAAGTCACTCCTGGAATAAGTTTATCAATCTTACAGATGATATTCATTTACATGAAAGTTTTTCTATAAAGTAGAGTGCCTGCGTGAATGCGAGCAATATAAATAATTGATCTAAACAAACACACTAGTGCGCACGCACTCACACACAAACAAATATATACACATATGTATGTACATTCATGCATATTATATATATAAATATATATAAATACATATATATATACACATATATATACATATATATATGATAAATTTTGCACATTTGGACGTGTTTTTCATATTCAAATAAGCCATATATACTTTTGATACATTAATGTCTGGATTCTCTTAACGACCTCGGGATCTGAGCCCAATGCGAAATCACACAAAGACAAGGATGGTAAGGTTGCAGACACTAATGGCACTAACGAGTCTGAACGGGACTCGAACTCCCGACTGGCAAACTCCAGGCAGAGATGTTACCAATGAGGTAACTCGTAAAGCGAAGATAAACTATGATTACTCTAAATGATAAACTCATACTTACAGTACATTTCGATTGAGATAATTTTCGTCTCTGGCCTGGTTATGTTGCTGTTGAAAGCCACGCATTTCAGCTTTCTACCGTCGTCAGCCCTCTGGAGGTCTGGCAAACGAAGAACCACCTTGACCATGCCAAGGGTCTGGTGGCGTAAGTCCCTGTCCCTCTGACTCAATTGGGGGAAAGGGAATCCTTGCTCCAGCGAAGACTCCAAGACTTTATCTCCTGACATCCACTGTACGACTGGAGGGGGGTATCCTGCAAGGAAGAGGAGCTTTTTTTTAATCAATGATGAGCAAAAATGGTAAATGCTCATGTTTTAAATTGGTATTGCTAGAATCTTTAAATAAAATATGTGAATTTTAAGGTATTGTTATTGAAAAATTAAGCATAATATAGCAGAAAATTTAAATTATATAAGTTATGTTCACGTTTCGTTATAATTCTCTCTCTCTCTCTCTCTCTCTCTCTCTCTCTCTCTCTCTCTCTCTCTCTCTCTCTCTCTCTCTCTCTCTCTCTCTCTCTCTCTCTCATAGGCCTACACACAAGATAGCCCTGGAAACAACACACATTTTACGTAATCAAGCCCTAGGCAATTTACATAGAAGTGGAGTACGTGTATTGGATGCATTCCCTTTAAGGCCTAGAATTGAAATTCAGTAATACATTTCAGCTTCCAGATTTCTAGAAAACAATGTTTATAATGTTCCACGATGTAGGACATTTTTTGTTGAGATTTAACCATGCCAATACTTGCAGGTATTTTCGAGTACGGAATCAAAATCTTAAAATATTAAAAATCTATGAAAACCTTTGGTAAAAGAAAAGAACGTTTTCACTGTCCATAATATGAATGTTTTCCAGCCAAAAACTTAAAAGTCAAGATAAGCAGATATATAAGTCTTCAAATAAAATCAACAGCCATTTTCTAATGTATGAAAATATTGATTAGTATCATACGTTTGCACTAGAAAATACACTGAATTTTTAAGGTTTACCTTTTAATTCTACAAACGAATTATTCACTAGTGCCTTTGTTTCAGTTTATATCAATAATATTACAATAATATGACATATATGTATATATACAAAGTTTACAGAAAATTTGTACATTGCAAACAAATGAATAATTATAATCCTATGCTGGGTATAATCACAATTGTAAAAAAAGAAAATAAAAATAGAAGACCACCAGCGAAGAAGAAGACCTAAGGAACTCTACAATTTCAAGACTACAAAACTGAATTTGTTTATATCAAATGATGCATAAATATCGGAGTTATTAATACAGTTCTTGATAATCCTTCTCTCTCCACAAGCTAGTCTTAATAGCCTGCACTTACAACGTACGACTTTACATCCTTTGAAACAAGTGTCTATATTTGTGTTCAGTTATTATAACATAAAAAATACAATAAAAAACTTGAAAGCAAACAACTAAAATCCGTAAAAAGTGGATGAACGAATCTTACCAGATATCTATGGATATCATAATGAAATCCATTCAACGAAATTTTCATTGCTGAAATGCCTGATTTCTTTGTCTCTCTAGTAATCAAAAGTGTCCGTGAATCGAGTAGAGTAAGTCATTTTGTACAACCATAATCGATAAAACAACAAAAAGAATTTATAAGACTAGAGTATATGAGACAGCATTTGATTCCACAATTCTGTACAGGCAAGTCTGTGTTCTAATAAAATATCGCTCCCCCCCAAAAAAAAAAAAAAAAAAAACACATGAATACAATTTCAATGAAACTTTGTAAAATATTCATTGTGTTATTCCCTCGGGAGGATAATCTTACAGTGGATATCCATGAGGAATAGTCACAAGATGCATATTGAAAATAGATACTGAGAATATCAATCGACATCGACACAATGAATTTTTTCAAAAGTACCATGAAACTCCGTAATCCAGAGAAGATACAAAGGAGTGAGACTGCACAAAGAACAACTTTTGCGGAGGGGGGAGTAAATTTGCTTAAATATAAAGAGCATTTAAGCAATGCCAGACAAAACAAAAGCAAATACATTGCCTACTCTCAAACTTATAGCAGGCATCATTGCACTAAGAATATCCCAACGCTTTGTAGGAGAGATTTAAACAGGTATGGTACATGGAAGATCATATCTGTAGGTCTTAGGTACATGCCTTGGGTACGAAGTAATGTAGCCTCGTACCTATGGAAAGGGTGCATGAACTAACTTTCGAGGCGCAAGCATTAAAAGTTACACTAATTTTCCATATGGAATTAAAGTTTAAGAAAACTCAATGATGAATTTCGTTCTGTGGGGAAGCAACTTACTATTACCATCATCGAGAGAGAGAGAAAAAAAAACAATCTCTACTTCAAGAAAGTTTTTCGTTAGGAATAATATTCCAAACTGTTGTTGACACACTGTTAAAGCTGGCTCAACAACGGAAAACAAAAAGGTTTAGAGAAGAGCAGTAGAATTTCAACTTTTATTAGATTCTCGTCTGACGTGAGATTTATTCAGTATGGCCTAAAAGCATAATGTCCAGGCTTGAAACTTTTTTTTCACGCATGTGCATGTGTACAATTTACATCTGTATTGCTGCCAAGTTTGTAGTTTCTAAAGCTTTGTCAGCTTTAAGCAGGTTTTTTTTTTTTTATATAAAATTTACCAGTGCTATCAATATTACCTCTATTGTAAATTATATATTTGAAAAAAAAAAAGTTTTGTTCTGGAACAGATTAGAGTTTTTAGAGGAAATTTATCAAAAGATAAGTGAAATATCATTATGAATTAAGAAACATATAGGCGAAAAAACAAAACAATGGTGCCTAATCATTCGAGGGTAAGTAATTCTGTTTTGTTTTTGTTAAACATCTTAAAAGTTTACCATTAACTGCATTGTATATCATTGTGAAAAATCTTTCATGTTTTTGCAAAACTTGCGCTGCCTCAAGTATCTTCAAAACAAAAAGCGAATATAGTTTTGTATACAGAAACCTACGCCAGCTCTTTCTTACATATTTGTATTTACTATTCTTCATTTATCCTATAATGTTTGATAAAATCCCAATTTCTATATTTCCATGAATATCTCTCTCTCTCTCTCTCTCTCTCTCTCTCTCTCTCTCTCTCTCTCTCTCTCTCTCTCTCTCTCTCTCTCTCTCTCTCTATGAAAGTCTGCATATTTACATCCAGGAGCTCGCTAGCAATTTGGTAACTAACTTTTTCAATTAAATCTTTAACACAAAAAAAAACAAGGTCTTTATAGCTTAAAAGTCTAGGCAAATTATTTTCAGAATAGAAATTATCGGTTTCTGATATTCCATTCAAATGGGTTGGACAATTTATAGGCTCTTTTCCCTTTTTGAAATCCTTTATGAGTCGACCTTAATTATTTAAATGTTAAAATGAAAAGCAGAATTATTATTACTGAAAATGAAATCAACGTCGTCAATATTCTACTCTATTTTTAGGCTCTTATGAGCAGTCCTTAATTAATGAAGCGCGGATTAAAAACATAAAAGTTATAGTTCGTGAAGCTTAGAGAGTATTACTGAATAAGATTCTTTTAATGTATAGGAAATAATTATATTCACTCAAAACCCCACAATTCTATATAGATTCTATTTCTTCCAGACTCGGAGCAGGTTAGAATATATATATTTTCAGTTTTTTGTAACATCAAGATTTTATATCCTACCATGGGAAATAACTGTTTTTAATTCTTTACATGAAATATAAATGTTTTTCCATTCCCTCCAAATAAAATCTGTATTATAATTATGGTCATCAAACCTAAAAGCTTTAAAATTAAATTATTTTTCTTTTTCATAACGAGAAACCAGTTTTCAAGACGATAGAGACATCAACTAAATGAACTTTAGCATGTCATTATTTAAGAGAGTCATTCTGCAACGTAGTCTAAGTATATTTTGCATAAATTTAGAGATATGTTACTCTAAGGTTAATTTAGATGGATTCCTTTCTATACTGTACTATAAATGAAGGTACTATCAACAACGAGACAAATTGTGGTGTTGATGTTTGTTGTGATTATCATTACTAAAAATCATCCACATTCTCATAAGTTCGTGAAATAAAATTAATTTTCTATTCTTAACACGGCGTTAAGTAAGCCATTATTAAGATACAAATCACCAATAGGATTCCTAGCAAGCGTCTAGATGAGAACTTTACCAGATCCATAAATCCCTAATATATTCCTGTCTCTCAACTTTCCTTATCCAATAATTATTTGATTAATTTCAACAGTTTTTACTCGTATTTTTAGTTAACATACATGCCGTATTTTGGACGTAATTTCATAACAGGTTTAATCATAAATCTCTTCCTAGACACTCTTCCACACAAGCTGTAAATTTCCCAACTCTCTTCTCCGTCTCATCTTCACAGCGATTCATATTTTCTGTTAGTCTGTCATCATCAATAGAATGCCAATTAGCAGATGTCATTAATAAACAATAATTTTTACGTCAATCAATTTTTCATCAATTATAATTCCTAATTATCCGTTTTCCAATAACGATATTTGCCAACTCTACGCTTTCAAATCTATGATAAAAATAGTATTAACGTTACAACCTTTTGAGACATCCATTTGATTTCCACTTACAATTTCCTGTCTTATCCCCTCCCCCCTTTAAACTCTCTCCTGCTATCATTTGAACCCTACTGATAGCTCAAAAAAGTCACTTTGCCACCTATAATAAAAGTTCCAGTTCCGGGTGGAAAAAAATGGGGGCCTCCCGTTTTTATTTCTTATTTTCCCTCATTAATTCTGTTTCTCTTATTTGACTCTTTTCTTTCACTTGAATCGATATTGGGAAAAATAGGCTGGAGCTGAGAATAAATTAAGATCACTTCATATCCAAATTATAACTGAACTTGGATTTCTTTTTTCTTTCATCAAGAGATTGAAACTGGAAAATGTGATATTCATGTTTATGACGTACATTTCTTCCAGAGTTAGGAGCTTTTATCAGAATAAAATGGTAGAATAGTAAAAGACTAAAACTAATTACATAAAATAAAAAGTTCTTGAAAACAAATTTGGTAAAAGTGTAATTTCTGTGTTATTATATTTACTTGCACTTCACAGTGGCAATATTAGCAATGAATTTTCTCATGCTATTTCAACACATCTTTCAGGTACAATGCTATGAATAGTAACAGATAATCATAAGTACAAAGTGTGATAAAATAAAGTTCAACAATAATGATTAAAGTCAAGAAAAGAAGTTTTCATCAAAATTAGGGTTGAGGCAAGCTCAACATTCAATACAACGTACAGAACCTACTTTTGAATTTTCTATAGAGTTAAAATATGCATTCACTCATCTACGAAATAAAGCCACTTTGATATTTCATTGAATAATTATTCCTAGTACTATCAATTGAAGCTTAATTTTCTTCATAATTACTATATGAACACAAAAAACATTTCGGAAGAAATTTCACTAACGATAAACTTCCTCCATCATTGAAGTAGTTAAAAACAACCTCAAAATAGAGGTGAGAGGAAAAATCCCTTTAGGCAAAGAAATACATTGCATGAAGACCCTCTTTCCACGAAATGTTTTGTGAAATTGACTCTGAAGTCATTAACTTAGGGGATTCGCAGCAGATTGCTGGTTGACTTTTTTTTTGCTTTCCTTTTCATGAGCGATATCCGTAAAATTCTGTACGAAATCAACTGCTGCTATGAAAGGTTACTCACATTCGTTTTCAATTTAAGGAATTAGCTATTATTATTTCTTTTAAGCTATTATTATTATCTTTTTAAGTTTTATTTTTTTTTATTTTTTTTTAAACATTCAGTTCACAAAGGTACTCATCCATCAGTGTATGCTACTCCATCCTTTTATGTATTTTAGTCAAATTTTTTGCAACTTCAAAATATGAAACTAAAAATCTTAAATCTTTTTACCAACCTTCTAGGTTTATTGATAACAAAAATACAGTGCCATAAGGTATATTGAGAACTAAGTTTGATATTGTGAATTCGGCAAGTTTACTAAAACTTTCGTTTCAAAACTTATGATTCATTAAGACTCGTTAAGCTGATAAAATATAATTGGTAGTCAATATCTTTAATTAATTGCATGAATAAATGTTTTGACTTCAAAAAATAAGAACACTAACGATAGTAAAAAAATTTCCAATCACGTTAAGTAAAAAGATTAAGATTAATGTTTCGTCGGGTTATTTCATCAGTCTGAACTCTCGTCCAATTTAACAAACAATCAAATGATGAGATGTAAAGATAGAACGGATTTGAATTTTCTAATTAAACAATTTCAGACGAAGCACATTTAGAGTTTAAATATAGGCAGAAATACATAAAAAAAATACATGTTTACATGGCACCAAATCCATTCATGCATATATATATATATATATATATATATATATATATATATATATATATATATATATATATATATATATATATATATATATTGATATTACACAAATTTTATGTATGTATGTATGTATGTATGTATACAGCATATATATATAATATAAATAAATATATATATATATATATATATATATATATATATATATATATATATATATATATATATATATATATATATACTATACGTTATATATATATTATATATTATATATATGTATATATATACATACGCACACTCATGTCTGTATAGAAGGATGTACATGGGTGGGGGTTTATCTATGCAGTATAGCGATACGAATGATTTAATCTGTATACATGTAACTGTCAAGCCATATTCATTTGCTCGATCTGAAATCGTTACCTCCCCTGTGTTGTTACGTGTGGCTAACCGGTTTTTTTTTTTTTTCTTTTTTTTTTTTGCCGTTTTAGACGCTGAATGCGAGTCATTTATAAATTCAATTCTAGTTACTGTTATCAAAAGTTTTCATGGAAATCTTATCAGTATATTTCCATAGATGTTTAAATTGACCAGTAGATACAATAGATATTACAACACCAAAAATAATAGCATTATGTTACATGAGTTTGAAATTACATATTCAAAATGATAGATTTTCTTAGTTTGGACACGTACTGTATATATACATGAGCTATAATACAAAAGTATCTTTTGTGGTGTTTTAATAAATGATCTTTACTTTTTTCTTCTTCTCGCATGGAGGAAAGAAGTCTCATTTTCTTCCCAGTTCGTATTTTGAAGAATTTAAAGGAAATTAAACCAGAGAATATAAGAAATAAATTAAATAAGTATTGTAAAATCGTTGAAATTCTCTTTGTATACATACATCAACAATAAAAAACCAAAAGACATATCCAATATAACCAAGAAATTCGCACAAATAAGAGAGACATGACTTACCTCCTAAAGCTCGACACGAAAGAACGACCTTGCTTGCTTGTTCATAAGGACCTGCTACGTTGCTGATCATGGTCCCGTCTGCGCTGAAGACTTCCAAATCACGAATTTCCTCTGTTGATATAACAGACCATCGTATAGTGAAAAAGTTTAAGTTTTATTTCAAAATAGTCTACGTTCTATCCAAGTAAGAACTTGTACACTATCAGTTAAGTTTTTCTTGCATTTGAAATACAGGAAAGTTTTTCCTTGCATTTGGAATAGGATGACTTAACATAAGAAACAAACCAAAAATTGGTGTTTAAAAGTCTAACATGAAGTTGCTGAATGTTGAACCAAAAACATAAATGAATGTCTAGAGAGAATATTCTGAGGCTATATGCACTACTACTTAATTGTATAAAACTAACAAAATAGCTCCAAGTGACATCAATTACGGATATTCTACACTGAACAGTATTTTGCTGAAAACTATTGCATCCAAATTAGCGAGAGGACTTCGCCTGCCAATATAGTTTTTTGCCTGTTATGTTAAAACTACAAGAGATCAAGGAGGCATTTAAAAACACGCCGAAAGAAATTCAGCAGCTTTAAATACAATGAGCACTATTCTGTACTCGCAAAGGAATATTTGGAATTGCAACATGTATTATTTTCTCGTTACATGGATTCCTATACCGCTGGCTTCATCGTAGTAAAGTAGCAACACCCAACCCAGTAACTTTAGTCAAAGCAAGAGTCCCTGTGTATTTATGTTACCTGTGAAAATGAGTGATCTAACAATAAACTTTAGTTAGCAAGTACTTCTATCAGCTACTGGTCAGAGCTGTTAAAATTTATGCCAGCTAGACACATGATAAATACAGTAGTATGGTGATACAAATTTCCAATTCCTTTGGATATTTTGGATAACTTCGTCATATAAGTCATGATACACTGTTCATTAAAAAAAAAAAATTCTACAAAAGACTTGCTGTGCCATGGAATAGTAACAAAATTCAAGTGCATCACAATTGCTATATAAAAATAAGAAATCAAGAACCATAATGTTTTAAAGGAGGATTGGACTACATTCTTAACTAAATTTAACTCTCACCACAGAAAAGATTGAACCAAGTGTTTCTTTATGAAGCTATATAACGTATAACCTTTAATCATTATAAAACTTGTAAATAGTACACAAAAGAACTCGAGTTCCCTATACAGACAACCCCTCTGTAACCATAGTCTATTGAACAGAAGTATACTGTATTTTCGTGCTATAAGATCAGGTTCTACACAAATGGTTTTAGATAATGTTTTTGAAAATTCTGAGAAACATGAACATCAAATTTTACCTTGACAGTTATCCTGCAAGGAAATCAAAACCAACAATTTTAGAAATAAAAACTATTCTCACCAAAATAATCCTTTACTCATTTCCTACAGTGCTTGTAATTTTCATTTAAATTTTAATTTCTAAGAAAATTTTACATCTAAAGAAGGGAGGAGGAGAGGAGGAGAGATGGGTGGAAGGGAGGAGGAGAAGAGTAGAGGTGGGTGGAAGGGAGGAGGATAGAAGGGAGGAGGTGAGGAATGTGGAAGGGAGGAGGGAGTAGGGAGGTGGTGAGGAATGTGGAAGGGAGGAGGGAGTAGAGAGGAGGAAGAGGAGGGTGGAAGGGTGTAGGTGAGGTGGGTGGAAGAGAGGAAGGTGGGTGGAAGGGAGGAGGCGAGGAGAGTGGAAGGGAGGAGGGAGTACAGAAGAAGAGGAGGAGGAGGGAGTAGAGAGGAGGTGAAGTGGGTGGGAAAAAGGTGGGGGGATGGGAGAGGAAAATAGGCGGAAGGGAGGCGGTGAGGTGGGCAGAAGAGAGGAAGGTGGGTGGAAGAGAGGAAGGTGGGTGGAAGAGAGGAAGGTGGGTGGATGGGAGTAGGGAGTAGGGAGTAGAGAGGAGGAGGAGTAGGGAGTAGAGAGGAGGAGGAGGAGGTTGGAAGGGAGGAGGTGAGGTGGGTGGAAGAGAGGAAGGTGGGTGGAAGGGAGGAGGTGAGGAGAGTGGAAGGGAGGAGGGAGTAAAGAAGAAGAGAAGAAGGAGGGAGTAGAGAGGAGGAGGGTGGAAAGGAGGAGGTGAAGTGGGTGGAAGAGAGGTGGGGTGGATGGGAGAGAGGAAGGTAGGCGGAAGGGAGGCGGTGAGGTGGGCGGAAGGGAGGCGGTGATGTGGGTGGAAGAGAGGAAGGTGGGTGGAAGGGAGGAGGGAGTAGAGAGGAGGAGGAGGAGGAGGGTGGAAAGGAGGTGGTGAATAGGGTGGAAAGGAGGTGGTGAGGAGGGTGGAAGAGAGGTGAGGCGGGTGGAAGAAAGGAAGCTGGGTGGAAGAAAGGAAGCTGGGTGGAAGGGAGGAAGGTGGGTGGAAAGGTGGAGGGAGTAGAGAGGAGGAGGAGGAGGGCGGAAAGGAGGAGATGAGGTGTGTGGAAGAGAGGAGAGGTGGGTGGAAGAAAGGAAGGTGTGTGGAAGTGAGGAGGGAGTAGAGAGAGGGTGAGGGTGGAAGGGAGGAAGGAGTAAAGAGGAGGTGAGGAGGGTGGAAGGGAGGATGAGAGGAGGGTGAAAGGGAGGAGGGAAGAGGCAAGGAAGTGGATGGGAGGATGTAAGGTAAGGAGGCCTGGAAGTGAGGAAGATGGAAGGAAGGAAGGTGAGGCGGGTGGAAGGGAGGCTGAGAGGAAGGGAGGAGGAGAGGAGGGTGAAGGTGAGAATAAGAGGAAGGGAAGAGAGGAGGGTGGAAGTGGGAATGGGAGGAAGGGAGGAGGAGAGGAGGGTGGAAGTGGGAATGGGAGGAAGGGAGGAGGAGAGGAGGGTGGAAGGGAGGAGGAGAGGAGGGTGGAAGGGAGGAGGAGAGGGGGGTGGAGGGAAGGAGGTGAGGAGGGTGGAGGTGAGGAGGGTGGAAGGGAGGAAGGGAGGATGAGGATCTTATACCACTCTTTCCTTGCTTAGTAATTCACTTTGAACTAGAAAAGCACTCAGAGTGTAGACCTCTGCCACGGCAGCTTATTTCTCGAAACCAGCTCGCCTTTCCCAGAATCAATTTAGACCACAGGCGTATTTGAAGTCTATGTGACACCCATGCGTGAACTTGGGGTTAAGATTTGGGTTAATTCGGTCGACCTTTTGCTCGACCTTGACCTTTGACCTAGGACTTTCTAAATTGAATCGCTTCCACGTCTCAACAATTACTCCCAGAAAGTTTTGCTACTCTATGAATAAAATTGTGGTCAGGAAGTTGTTCACAAACAAACAGACAAACAAGAGGCAAAATCATAAGGGACAGTCAGCGACACAGTAGATAAAAAAAATAGGATTTTCGTAGACGAATTTTCTGACAGAGGTACCAGATCTCTGTCAAGGGATAAGTGGTGAGGTATTTGGATATAGTCAAGCTAATTTAGTTACTATATGGGAAGGACAGCAATACTGGAGATAAACGAATCATAGTATATACACATGGTGTGTGGTTTGGCCTAGAAAAATAAAGCTCGTTGCCTATACAAAAAAAAAGCTAATCCCTTTGTATCAACTCATCTACTGAATGTAGACCTGAGGTAACTGAAACCCTTAATATTGATTTAGCTAAATTTAGTGTATGGTACAAATCATGAGGTATTTTGTTGAAATCTATCAAAACTCAAAATATGATTGTAAGCACGTCGAGGACAGAGGCTCCTCAACATCAAGATCTCTGCATTGACAATTCCACAAAAAAGGACTTATAGAGAAAGTCTCTAAGGATTTTCGGTGATCAATCAATACTGAGGAAATTTTCTATTTCTTTCATTCTACCTAGTTTTTAGAGTTTTTCTCCTGACTACACTTCAGGTGCTGCTTCTAATTTTAATTTGTTTGACAAAAACTTGTTGTCTATCAAATTTCTTATATCTGATTTAAATATTAATTTCTGGAACCATGGATATTTTTTCCTATATCGTTCAAGACTTTCCATAATTTTGATCATTCAATTATTTTCAACACTCTTACCTTCTCCAGCATATGGCCCAATACTACAGAGTATTCTACAGGTTTTATTCCAGCTGTCACCAGATTGTGGAATGATCTTCCTAATCCGAAGGTTAATTCAGCTAAACTTCAAAATTTCAAACTTGCTTCAAATGCTTTTAATACATATGGCAGATCTATGTTAACATTTTTACTTATTTTAAGATATTTCAGATATTTTATTCATTGCTTCTCATATGGTTTATTCCTATATTGCCTTTACTCATGTGGCTACTGTCCGGTTTGGATCACTACGGTTTATAGCTAGTAACATCAACATCAACAACAACTATATTATTATTATTATTATTATTATTATTATTATTATTATTATTATTATTATTATTATTATTATTATTAGCCTATTACTTGCTAATTTACAACCATAGTTGGAGAAGCAGGATGCTATAAGCCCAGGAGCTCCAACAGGGAAAATAGCCCAGAAAGTAATGAAAACAAGGAAAAATGAAATATTTCAAGAACAGTAACATTAAAATAAATATCTCCTAAATAAACTATAAAAAACTTAACCAAACAAGATGATGAGAAATAAGATACATTAGTGTGCCAGAGTGTACCCTCACGCAAGAGAACTCTATCCCAAGACAGTGGAAGACCCTGGTACAGAGGCTATGGCACTACCCATGACTAAAGAACAATGGTTTAAATTTAGAGTGTCCTTCACCTAAAAGAGCTGCTTACCATAGCTAAAGAGTCTTTTCAACCCTTACCTAGAGGAAACAGGCCACTTAACAGTGATAGTGCAGTAACCCCTTTGGTGAAGAAGAATTGTTTGGTAATATCAAGTGTTGTCAGGTGTAAGATGACAGAGGAAAATATGTAAAGAACAGGCCAGACTATTCGGTGTAGGTGCAGGCAAAGGGAAAATGAACCGTAATCAGAGAGAAGAGTCCAATGTAGTACTGTCTGGACAGTCAAAAGACTCCATTAATCTCCAGCGGTAGTATCTCAACGGGTGGCTGGTGCCCTGGCCAAACCTACTACATACAATAATAATAATAATAATAATAATAATAATAATAATAATAAAAGTCTATACAGAGAGGACAAGGAAAAAGAGACTAGAATAAGGGAAAAGAACACCAATGCATAGACAAGACACACTGAAGAATTGGCCAGTAAGAAAACATAACAGTGGCTACAGAAGAACTTAAGAAGGAAACTGAAGGAATGATAATGACAGCACAAGATCAGTCTTCAAGAACAAGATATATTCAAGGAGAAATAGAAAGAACTAACACCTCGTTAAATTACAGGAAATGTTAGGCAGAAGTACAAACCATCAATCACATCGCCAGAGAAATGTTCAGCACTTGCTCAGAGAACGGCATGGTACAGTAGCTAAAGCTCTCCATTTTAGTGTCTGTCGAAATTATCAAATACAATGCAGCAATAAATGGTAGGAACATCAACCTCAAGCTGTGGTAGAAAATTATCAGGCTAAACTACTCTGGGACTTCAGTATAAGGACGGACAGGGTAATACATATAAAGACAGACAGGGTGATACATATAAAGACAGACACAGTGATACATATAAAGACAGACAGGGTGATACAAGCACATCGACCAGACGTCACTCTGGTCAACAAGACAATGAAAAAAAGTATCACTCATAGATGTCGTAGTACACTGGGCCTCAAGCGTGGAAGAAAAGGGGAGAGAAAAAATAGAAAAAGTACCAACACCTATGAATTGAATTGAGAAGACTATGGAATATGGAAGTAGAAGTTGTGCCCATAAACATTGGAGCACTAGGGACCATACATGAGTAATTGAAAAAGAATCTAAGAAGGCAGGAGCCAATAAAGCCCCTGGAATTGTGCAAAAAAAAAAAAAAAAAAAAAAACATGCTACTTGAAACAGTACATATAGTGAGGAAAGAGATGGATTCCCATGTAAGCTGGATGTAACCCGAAACCCCACACTACAGTATAGACCACCAGGCTCTGTAGACTGTGGTTGACTAATACACACACACACATATATATACATATACACATATATATATGCATACATACATACATACCGCACAGTGTATGTATATATAATATAGATACATAGATATATACACGTATATACCGTACATTGTATACAGCATACACTACATACATATATATATATATATATATATATATATATATATATATATATATATATATATATATATATATATATATATATACTGTAAATATATATATAAAAATGTATATATATATAAATATGTGTATGTATGTATGTATTCATATAAGCCATGTATTATACTCCTAATATCTGGATTCTCTCTACCTCGGGGTCAGAGACCCAAGGGTGAATCATTCACCCCTGGGTCTCTGACCCCGAGGTATAAAGAGAATACAGATATTAGGAGTATAACATATGGCTTATATGAATACATACATATGTATGTATATATACACACATATGTGAATAATGATATATTATATATATATAAATATATATATATATTTATATATATATATATATATTTATATATATATATATTATATATATATAATATATATATATATATATATATATATATATATATATATATATATATATATATATATATATATATATATATATACATAATGTATGTGCATGTATAGACATGCATACAGTATGTATATCTATATATGTACATCCATATATGTATGTATACATATACATACTGTATGTGTATACATACAAATATGTACATATACATAATGTATATATATATATATATATATATATATATATATGTGTGTGTGTGTGTGTGTGTGTGTGTGTGTGTGTGTGTGTGAATTATACAATTAGATTATCCAAGAATAAAAACTAAAAAAATCTAAAATTCGGTAAAAGGTTTACTTGAACTTTCTATAAGCATCAAATCTCCCCTTATAGAGGAAATGTGTCAACTCTGAGGCTGGACCCTTGACATGGACTCTGGTCAACATGTGAAGGGGAGGGAAGGATAAACTTACCAATTCATAATCCAAATACAGGTGGCGAGATACAATGGATTTGAGAAAACAATATATATCTTTAAGTACTAAATAATAAAAATAAGAAATTACCGTGAACTGTTAGGTGCAGAAGAGCCATCATAGTTTGTGAAGTCAAGAAATCAACTCTGCATGTGTAGTTGCCACTGTCAGCCAAGGTAACCTTCTCCATCTCTAAGAAGCCCAGACGGATCTGTTGAAAAAAAAAAAAGGAAAAATATATCTTGACTGTCCGAATTCAGAACAACTTAAATCTTTTATTTAAATACCGCTATTCGTATAAAACATTTATATACACACACACACAAATATATATATATATATATATATATATATATATATATATATATATATATATATATATATATATATATATATATACATACATACATATATATACATATATATATATATATACATATATATATATATATATACATACATATATATATATATATATATACATACATATATATATATATATATATATATATATATATATATATATATATATATATATATATATATACATAACATTCATATATACATGTTATATACATACACTATGTGTGTTTTTAATATACTTTATATGTATGCACTTTAAATATATAATTTATAAATAATTGGGCTAGAAATCATCTATAAAAAATGATATAAAACTAGTTTAATCTAACTAGTTTTCACTAAATTTTCTAAAGATTTTTTCGACACTTAAAAGTTACATACTTATCTTTCAGAATTACTTGTAACCCATGGCATCAATAGAATAAAAAGCCAAGTGGCTAATCTAACATATGTGCTACAAAAAGTATGTTTAAAGGTACAGCTATCTGATTTCAGCTCTACTTCATCGGAATAGGTGCACACTAGAACGTCAGCCGGGCAAGCCCAATTTCCCCCCCCCCCCCACCCTCGAGCCACACTGCACTGTAAAGCCCAGCCATAGTAGTGGCCTCCCCAGTAAACAGCTTAAACTCACTATCCCGGGATGGAATCGATCTGCCGCCATGCCAATGCTAGGCGAACACGTTACCACTGTACTATCTATGAAGATAGAACTGAATATAATGGAAAAAAATATATTTTATAGGAGCTCTACTGACATATGTAGGAAAAATAAATTTAGGAGAGGCTCTGTCAATGATAAGCCAGGTCTGATAAGCCACGTGTCAGTGAGGAAAATGTAGCATCCATAAACAAAGTCCAAGTAAGTCATTAAGACGAACATCGTTAGAGCAGAGGCTATAAAAGTCTCGTAAATAAGATTCTGTTGGCTAGATTTCCCATTAAAGCTTACAAAATCCAATTGCACTGAATGTTGTTTTAAGAGGACTATCATGCACGACTGTCGTCATTTTAATGAGCAACTTAGCAACGATAACGCATTTTTAGAAGTTTCATCCATCTAGCAATAGTGTTCCTGAGAAGTGGTTCTTTATTTTATCTAGTTCTAAACCGTCTTAAGTTTCAAAAATTGTACAACATTAAGTAGAAGAAATATTCTTTTTACATATTCTTTCTAGCACAAATATTTGATTATTTTTAAAGAGCACAGGGATTCTACAGACACCCTGTAAGTGTATATTATAAAAATACAAATATGTAAATCATACATGTATATACATTTATACACAAATTATATATATATATATATATATATATATATATATATATATATATATATATATATATATATATATATATATATATATATATATATATATATATGCAAAGATACTACCGCTAAAGAGTTATTGGGTCCTTTTACTGGTTAGACAATACATTGGATCTCTCCCTGGTTACGACTCATTTTTCCTATGGGCCCACACACAACGAATACTAAGGCCTATTCCTTACAAATTCTCCTCTTTTTTTTCTTACACCTGACTACATTAAAATACCATCAAAATACTTCTTCACTCCAGGGGTTAACTACTGCACTGTAATTGCTCGGTTGCTACTTTCCACTTGGTAAATGTAGAATTTACTCTTCAGCTATCTTCATCTGGAAGGACACTCCAAAATCAAACCATTGTTTTTTACTCTTTGGTAGTGCAATAGCATCTGTACCATGGTCTTCAAATGTCTTGGGTTCGAGTTCTCTTGTTTGGGGGTACACTCAGACACTCTATTCTATTCCTTTCCTTATCTCCTTCTCTCACCGGGGCATTTTCCCTGTTAAAGCCCTTTGGCTTATAACCTCTATATATATATATATATATATATATATATATATATATATATATATATATATATATATATATATATATATATATATATATATATATATATATATATATATATATATATACATATATATATATATATATATATATACATATATATATACATATATATATATATATATATACATATATATATATATTTATATATATATATATTTTCATATATATATATATATATGTGTGTGTAATATATACATATATATATATATATATATTATATATATATATATTTATATATATACATATATATACAGTATATACTTATATTCATATATACATATATACATAAATATATAATTTATATAAATATTCATATATATACAGTATCTCTCTCTCTCTCTCTCTCTCTCTCTCTCTCTCTCTCTCTCTCTCTCTCTCTCTCTCTCTCTCTCTCTCTCTCTCTCTCTCTCTCTCATATATATATATATATATATATATATATATATATATATATATATATATATATATATATATATATACATACATACATACATATATATATATATATATATATATATATATATATATATATATATATATTTATAAACATGCATAGGGTTGTTTATGTATATATGTCAGTATCTAACTCATGAAGTATGTATACATATAAAAACTAACAACAAATGACACAGTACAAACGATAAAACCTATCAAGACGTAGCAAAAGAACATAAAATGCAATGCTAAATTACGTAATACTTTACGTCCTTCGCCAAAGAAAATACTGACACTTGAATATATATTCCGTGAAGGTTTTACGGAGCACAATCAGCTCCGGGTTTGCTATTCCTTGAGGTCGTGAAACCTTGATGTCTTTTATGCCCACTAACTTAGATTTTATACGTATTAGTTCATTAAGCCTAAGCCATAAGCCTGTCTAAAGAGAACTCCAGAAAGAGACATTGAATTTTTTATATGTAAATAGGTTTCTTAATACTCCTTAATACGTGTGTACCAACCCACTTACACACAAAGAATAGAAGGGTAAAGGAGGATGAGCAATGTCTTGAAACATAAAGAGAACATTTGTCGCATTATCATTCATCAAGTTCCTGACTCCTCTAATGATCTGCAAACAGTAAATGAATTCCATGAATAAAATGGACAATCTATATGGTCTGATTCTAATATCCAGATTCAACAAAACATTCATATGTTTGATCTACGTGTATCATCATATTTAGCAAACACACTTCTTATTTTATTCTCTAAATATATACATAAATCAATGCAGTATCAGTTAATTTTTTTGGTTTGTAATTAACCTCGTTAAAGTGTTGGTGCTACTCGTTCAAAATACGTTTTCTGCAGCTTACATAAGGTAGACTTAGTTCCTACATAAAGATTTAAGAAAAGAAATCCCAAATTTCATCTTCATGCAACCCTTATCCAGATAGGTTGGAGCAGACTGTCATTGATTTGATTTATTACATAACTTTTTTTTTTCTTTTACTGCATATTTCCTCTCTCTAAAAAAAAACGACTCGCTAATGAGGCTCCGTTCATTCTCTTCAATCTTGTTCTCTTCCCTTCTCGAAAATGTGTTAATGAAGGAATGGATGGATCTCGCTTTCCCTCATATTTCTTTCTACTACTTCAATATATGAGATTTATTGATTTGCTTCTTTTAATCCAATTTAAGACGCAGTCAGTAAGACGGTAAAAGGTATATATTCTTTGATTTTAAAATAAATCGGATGTTCCAGAAAACCCTAAAATTTCACAAGAAATATAATCAACCCACATTTCATCGAATAAGCAATACTAGATAAAAAATAAAGCAATTGTAAGTTCCTGCAATAACATTTTAATTTTGACTCAAAGTCTGCTGCCAAGGAAAACGAAAGAAACACATTATTGAAAGCTCTGGGTAGGATATATTCACAGCATAAATCCCTTTTTAATCTTACAAAAAGATTTTTTTTCCATCACTTATCACTGCCTAGAACACACACTTCAATTCTTTAAAGGTGATATAATTCAACAGTCAAGGTGATATAATTCAACAGTTCCCTCTTACTCTCTAACTTTTACTATCAAACACTTTTCTTTTCTTTCACTATGATCCCTCTCTCCTCTGTTATCCTATTCTGCTGCCATCATTTCTTTTATCCTACCATTCTATGTTACTTTTCTAATCTATCCTGATATTTATTTCTCACTCTTTCTGGCTTCAATTTATCGCATTTAACTCACATTTGATAACATTATCTTTCCAATTACTTTTCTTATACTTTCAAACCTTTTCCGCTTACAATCACCAGCATTTTCAACCATTCCACACGTATTTACGCTCTGTTCCATGACTCAAAGCTTTAACATTATACTTTATACACTTTTTAAAGTATTTAAGACTTACGAGAACTTTAACTAACCTGGTATTAAACACATTTTCACCACTACATGGTTACTGATACAACTCTATACTATATTATAAGCTTTACTTTCAACATAAAAATCTGCATTGTTCCCAACAAATCAACTTTCAAACCAAACTTTTAAACCAAACTCTTAACCCCACCCAGATTGAATATATCAGCTCTATCTCACAAGCTTCTTTCTGGTTAATGTTCAATATACACCGCATACTGTTATCTTACTTAAATCTCAAAAGGTCTGAAACCACTGTCCCATAGCAAACACTAGATTAATTTTCTGCCTTTTTTTGTCCCCATTCATGTTGCTTATTCTATCAATTAATCAACAATCCCCTTTTCTAAATTTTTATTTTTATCTCATCTATTCCATTGTAACCTTTCCCATTCTTCAGACATTCCTTACCCATGCTGGTCACCCACTCGGCCACAAGACTGCAGCCGTGCCACAGCATTCCACTATGATTCAACCAATTCTTGACTTCCGACGACTGTCCCATCTCCAAGCTCTTAATTAGCCAATTTACATCACCAATGTCGTTCGTGAGCATTCTCTGATTTACGCTAATATTTCTGTATCTTGGAGGATGATCTCATATATCAGCTTGTTTTCTGTATTCCTCGTACAATAATTTTCCATAACATTCATTTCAGCAACATGTATCAGAACTTGACCTAAATTATTTTCATGAACTACGATCACCTATCTCGTAGAACAAATTTTTACAAGACTTTGGAGAACTACAAAGCACATTCTATTTCTGTCGTCATTCAGTCGTCCAACTTTGCATTCAAGTAAGATTTCACAACGACCCCTTCAAGATCTGAGCAATTAAGAATCGCTTTCATTTCTCCAATCTGGGACAATATCCGTCACAAGTTTTTCCACAGCCTCAATTTTATTCACTCTGTACTCTTTCAAACTTTCCAACAATGAATCATAATAAGAGCGACTTTTCTTGCCTTGTACTGCATTGGCATCTCAGGTCCAATAGCACGTAGCATCATCAGTTCACTGTACCTTTCCGACCTAATATTTACATTAACCGAATTCAAAGAACTCGATTACAGAAGAAACTTTAATTTTGACAAAAAAATCCTTGTAAATGACTGTGGCTGTTGTCGACTAAAACGATAATCTTTGTTATTTGAATTTAGAAAAAAAAAAAAACGTGACTAAGGATTACACATTTATCAGTTCTATTATTAAACATGAAGATAATAGGTAGCAGGTTGGCCTAGGCACCAGCCACCTATTGAGATACTACAGAGTTATTGGGTCCTTTTACTGGCAACACAGTACTACACTTGATCCCTCTCTCTGGTTACGGTTCCTTTTTCCTTTGCCCAAACATACACCTAATAGTCTGGCCTATTCTTTCCCCATTCTCCTCTTTCCATATACACCCGACAGCAATGAGATTGCCAAACAATTCTTCTTCGCTCAAGGGGTTAACTACAGCACTGTAATTATTCAGTGGCTACTTTCCTCTTGGTAAAGGTAGATAAGACTCTTTAGCTAAGGCAACCAGCTCTTCTAGGAGAGTACTCTAAAATCTAACTATTGTTCTCTAGTCCTGGGTAGTGCCATAGCCTCTGTACCATGGTCTTCTACTTCTTGGGTTAGAGTTCTCTAGCTTGAGGGTTTACTCAGGCACACTATTCTATCTAATTTCTCTTCCTCTTTTTTCGTAGGAGTTTTTATAGTTTATATAGGAAATATTTATTTTAATGTTGTTACTGTTCTTAAAATAATTAATTTTTCCTTGTTTCCTTTCCTCGCTGGGCTTTTTTTCCCGTTAAGGTCCTGGGCTTATAACATCCTGCTTTTCCAACTAGGGTTGTAGCTTAGCAAATAATAATAATAATAATAATAATAATAATAATAATAATAATAATAATAATAATAACATATCCGTATGGTCCATCCTATTTCGAAACGTCAAATTGTTAAGGTTAAAACACACTGCTTGCTGCTGATGATGATGATGATAGCAATAGCACTCCACATAGCATGAAATAACTGCTGTTTAAGTTAAAGGTTTTTAATAATGGAAATCAATTGATTACAGAGTCCAATTTCCTAATTCCGTATTAAAATATCTTCATTAACTAAAAACAGCAGATTAATAAAGTTTATATCTTAAAAACCTTGGGTCCATTTTCACTGCATATTGTAATATCTTGCTAAATGTTTTTAGTTTCCTGAGTTGTGATATATAATAACCATTTAATGGCTCTGGGGGTGACTTAGCCAACTGTAAACACTTTGGGAATAAGTGGAGTCGAGTAAAAAATGAACGATAAAAATCGTCAATAAAAACAATGGTAATCAATTCCCTCGAGTATTGTAAGTAACCTTGACAGTCTTCAATTATAAGATTATATTTCATGAATAGACAAAGCTTTGCATATGAACTCATCTAACCACACACACACACACACATATATATATATATATATATATATATATATATATATATATATATATATATATATATATATATAAATATATATATATATATATATATATATATATATATATATATATATATATATATATATATATATATATATATTTCGGACCTTGGGTTATGGCTTTGTAGTTTATTTCCTTATTTCACTTCCTCACTGTGCTATTTTTCCCTGTTGGAACCCTTGGCCTTATAGCATCCTGCTTTTCCACCTTGGGTTGTAGTTTGCACAATAATAATAATAATAATAATAATAATAATAATAATAATAATAATAATAATTCAATTCCTTGTTTTAAGATCAACAACGAAAATTCAGTGATCCCTAACAAGGAAGATTAATATATCCTGTGGTAACTTTTAAGAAAATTTATGTGAAGTTGGAAATTCTTTTCTTCTTTTTTCAAAACCTGCAAATTCAAAACTCCCATAAATATTATACGACTGCGAGCTTTCCAGATCTGGTTGCATCACTAGAGAAGAGATTTGCGTCTTTGCAAAAGTTCTGCATGTTGCTTTTTTCCCATTGATAGACAGGGAAGGGGGATCAGAGGGAAGAGGATTGAAATGCAAAATTCTTCAAACAGATCTTTAAAATGCCTTTTTTTTTTAGGACAGGGGCCCTTAGCTATGCAATGTGACGACAGATCTGAAGATAGGAAAGGAGGATGTAATAATAGATTGAATAAAGTTAGAATAAAAAAAAATGTAAAGCAATAGCAGTAAGAAGAGGTGATGCGTTCATGATAATCGTTTCATTCTACTACTACTATTACTACTACTACTACTACTACTAGTGCTGTTACTGCTTTACTACTTTAACAATAACATCAATAAATGTTGTTATTGCCACCATCATTTTATGTTAGAAAGAATGGAATGGGGAAACCTCAGCATTCCCTGCAAAATCCCAATGAAAAAGAAAAAATACGAGATATAAAATAAAATCGAGTACAAAAGAGATAAGACCAATCGAAAAGTTAAGCACTTTTACAAACCTTAATAAAAACTAAAAAACAATGAAGTTTCCAAGTCTTTGTTCTGTTCACGTTCTTTTAGCTGCATTTTCAATACCGCAGTAGGGTCCATTCAATAGGAATCAGATCAAGAGTTTACTCCACCATTCATCTACTTCCATTTTTTGTCTATCAAGTAGAAATAACAGATTATTCCTAATCTTCAATAAAACGCTTTACTCGTCTTTCGCTCTCAAGTGTGTTGCGAGGAAGTTCGAAGAATCAAGAATATTTTCAGCGATAATATTTCATTAGAATAATTTAATAATATAACTTTCAAATAAATTCGTCAATTATTATGTCAAGGGAAGATATCGTCTTATTTCTTTTTAGTCATAATGAAGGAGATATCTGCATACTAAAAGGGTTTTCTACTGAAACAGAATGGAAACCTGATGACTCAACTTTCACCTATACTAGCCTAAATTGAGATATAGGGCCAACATTAATACAAGCACGCCTTAAACTGAGATCTAAATTATATTCACTTTACTCTAAACCATATTACTAAATTATTTGTGATACATTTTCTCCTATTTTACAGATACATAGGAATGATTTGTTAGTTCGATACCACTATTTTTTCAAATTTTATGATGACTGATTTGACTTACAAAAGCTCATAACATATATATCGACATACAAAGAAAAACCTCTTCATTTTTATGCATATACATGTATACATCAAAACCTGGCATGTTAATAACTATGAGTACACCATTCAGAAAATTGACCGTTTATAATAACTACACGCGTCAGTTAGTGTCCATCTTATTCATGAAGTTTTTTGCTCTCTCTCAAAAGCATAAAGTTTTCCTTTGATCCCCTTCCTGCCACAGTATTCTCAAAGCTCAAAGTTTTCTTTTCATGACCTCAAAAATCCAGTTGTTAATAACTTCGCTGCTGTAATTTCCTGGAATGGTTAATCATAGACATGACTGCAGCTTATTTTCTAGCACTTGCGTCTGTTTCTAGAATAATATCCCGAGCCAATATAAAGAATTTATTTTCTTATTAATGAATTTGGGTACTGGGATCAGGGAGGCTATTCAGCGCCCAGAAGTAACTTGCATAAAACACTAATCGAGATGAAACAAATATTTAATTACGGAGTAACGAGGGCTATTTCACAAAGCACACGAACCTTTCTGTACTAAATTTCAGCATTCAATTAAGACCTCGAGCTTGGGGGCAATGGCTCTTAGTGTAAGAGCCCCCGACCTCGAGCATTTGCCATTCCATACATTTACGCTGGGTTGTGTGTGCGTTTCTGAGAGAGAGAGAGAGAGAGAGAGAGAGAGAGAGAGAGAGAGAGAGAGAGAGAGAGAGAGAGAGATTAAACATTCTTCACATAAAAGGCTAACCACCCAATATGAGATTGATTGTGACACGAAACTGCATTTTCATCCACAAGTTGTGATAAGAACTAACCCAAAGTGAACTTTGGTCGCATAATCATTGAAGGAATAGATGGCTTATTTGTGATAAGACATTCGCCTGAATTGGAGTTTATGATATTTCTGAAGATTGACAACTAAAGCAACTCTATATCCTACAGAGAAAATGAGCACATCAACATTGAAAAGGATTTTATCCTTAATAATCATAATCCTGAAGGAACATCTATCACAACCCCACACAAAACTAACATATATATGTATATATATACATATATATATATATATATATATATATATATATATATATATATATATATATATATATGTATGTACATATATATATATATATATATATATATATATATATATATATATATATATATATATATATATATATATATATATATATCATCACTAATCCAGCTACAACCCTAGTTGG
>NC_090730.1:145306826-145324326 GCF_036898095.1 Palaemon carinicauda
AATATATACATATAATTATATATACCTAGAATAGATCATATATTTTTACAGCAGTATAATCAATTTATATATACTGTATATATTATATATATACATATACATATTACACAAAATATCTATGATATATGCATGCACACTAACATATAAACCCATACACGCACTTACTCTATATTTACTATGTAAACATATACATACACATTCTTTGAGGGGATACTCGGGCACACTATTCTATCTTACATTTCTTTTTTTCCTCTTTTTTTTTTTTAAATGGTGTGCTGGGCAAGCTTAATAGAAGGGCCATGGATGCCTGGTGGATTATCAAGAGATTGTGTTTTCCCTTTCCGTTTCTTTCTTTCAAAACCATCCTTATTGTCCTCCCTTCAGTTAAGGTAGCTTTCCTAGAGGGTATTTAGCCTTTCATAGTGAATCGGCTTCTCCATGTTGAAGAGTTTTTCCGACTTTTTTTTCTTTAGTCTATAGGTTTGATCAATCACTATATTTATATTTATGTACATGTTTTTGTTATCATTCTTATTAATTTAGTGTTTAAGTATGATGTATCTTTTTTATTATCATTAATTCTTATGCTGTTTGGAGACATTGCTAAATCCAGGAACATTACGTCCTAGACTTCATCAGTGTCGTCTACTGTATTGTAATACTCGTGGTCTTCATGCAAATATTCAAGACCTTACAGTTGAGTCCAGACAGTATATGCTTTTGTGCTCAGAAACTTTGGCACTCATCAGAGTTCCTTAAAACTGGTTTAAAGAAGCCAATATTTTTGAAACGGGATGTCATTCCTAGGTCAAGGGGAATGGCTTGTGTATATTAGTACTGAGTACCCTGCATCTCATAAGTACTTCTAGGAATGTGGATGTCATGAGATTCATGTAATAAAAGTTTGTGACAGGCATAACAATTTCTATTTGTGTTCGATCTACCTGAATCCAGACATGGATGATTCTATCTTCGATTATCTTCTTACCATTATATACAAGATGATGATAGAAAGGACTCTTTTGTCTTTATTGGTGAATTCAATGTTCACCATAGGGAGTGGTTAAATTCTTTTTCTCCTACTGAGCGCCATGACTTAGAGCTTTGGATTTGCCTCTGAATTAGACTGTGAGCAAATCATAAGTGAAGCTACTCACAGGTCTCCTAACTACTTGGACCTCGTATACACAGTCTCTCCTAGCATTATAACAAGTAAGATTGGTTCTCCAGTTGGGACATCTGATCATCCCTTCATTTCATTAGTAGAAGACTGAGCAGCCTCTCCCTGATGCATCATACACATGAAATCTCAAGCAGATTGGAATGGCATTTTGAGAGATCTTTCGGGCTTGAATTGGTCACAATTGTATAGTAGTGAGCCATGGTTCAATGGTGATTGTAGACACGTTTATTTGGAGAATGATTACAGATCAAATTTGGGTTGGAATAACAATACTCAGCTTAGAGCTTTAGCTCAGAGAATTTATGCTTCAACTGAAAAGGAATAAAATTTAACCATAACGGAAACCCTTTCAGGTACATCCCAGGAACATAGGTGGTAGGATACTCTTAAATCTGCACTCTTTGGTGTAGATGAAACAGTTCCTCCTTTACTTAAGCTAGATGGCTCTGTCACTCACTGGCCAAAGGAAAAGATAACGCTTTTGGCTGAGGTGTTTCACAGTAAGCAGAGTAATGAGAAACTTTATCTTTCTCATTCTTATTTCTTTAAGGCGAAACTAACTAGTTCAGCTTTTTGGTCTCGTAAAATTAAAGCTGTCTTGATGGATCTTAGTGCTTATGAAGATGTAGACCCAAATGGTATTTTTCCTTAGCTTTTCATAAGGACTGCAGATCTCTTAGCTCCTTAGTTATCTGTTATTTTACACGAGTTAGCAAGAAGAGGAGCTTTTGGCACTTGGAGAATTGGTAATGTTACTCCACTATGTAAATATGTTTGCGGTAGTTTAAGTACAACTGATTACCATCCAATTTCCATATCTCCCTTATTATCTAAAGTTTTTGAATGGCTTTTGGCAAAACGTCTTAATACGTTTGCTGAAGGGAATCAAATGTTCTTTAGTTTGCAATGTGGTTTTCGTAAAGGTCTTGGCGCACATGTGCCTTTCTTACAATCTCCAATGTTATACAGAAATTATTCCTTGATTGTGGTCAGGAAGTTCGTATGATTGGCCTTGATTTTAGTGCTGCCTTTGACCGTGTTAATCATGAAGCTCTCATTTTCAAACTCAAACAGTTAGGAGTGGGTGGGTCGTTCCTTAGCATCATAATCGAATTTTTAAGTAATAGATCGCAGTGTTGTTGTTGAAGGGCACCATAGTGAGTATAGGAATGTGATGCCTGGTATTCCTTCTTGGCCCATTACTTTTCATAATATATACACACGACATATGGTTTGGCCTAGAAAACAAGATTGTTGCGTAAGCAGATAATACTACACTCTCTGCATCAATTCCATCTCTTAAGTGTAGATCTGGGGTTGTTGAATCCCTTAATAGAGACCTAGCAAAAATTAGTGCATGGTAAAAATTATGGGACATGAAGTTAAATCCTAAAAAAAAACTCCAAGTATGACTGTCATTATGGTCAAGGACAGTGGCTCTTTAACATAAGAATCTCGGCATTGGTGAAGTTTCTTTAACTTTGTATAACTCTAAAAATTTAAGTGGGGTTCTTTACAGCAAATTTACTTTTGAAAAACATATTAAGTCTGTCTTCTTCAGTTGCACAAAAAAATGGCTTATTGAGAAAGTCTTTAAGATTTTCGGTGATCAATCAGTTCTGAAGTGTTTTAATTCTTTCATTCTACCTTGTTTCGAATATTGTTCTCCTGTCTGGTCTTAAGATGCTGATTTTCATCTTAATTTGTTGGACAAGAAATTAATTTCTATTAAATTTCTTATTTTTGATCTAGATAATAATCTTTGGCACCGTCGTTCAAATAGTTAGTTACGCATGTTGCTCAAGATTTTTCACAATTCTGACCATCCTTTACATTCAGATCTTCCCGGATAGTTCCCTCCTGCTCGTAATACTAGGCATGCAGTTAAATCTAATAGTCAAACCTTCTCCATCATGAGGCTCAATACGACACCGTACTCAGGAAATTTTAATCCAGATGTGACTAGTTGTGGAATGATCTTCCTAATCAGGTAGTTGAATCAGTAAAACTTCAAAAGTTCAAACTTGCAGCAAATGTTTTTATGTTGAATAGGCTGACATACGTCTTTTTATATTCTATTTGTGAAATATCTGCTTTACTATTGTTACTATTTTTAGAATAATTTATTCTAATTGCTCATTACTTCTCATAGTTCATTTTCATAATTTCCTTTTCTCACTGGGTTATTTTTCCCAGCTGGAGCCCTTGGGTTTATAGCATCTTGCCTTCCCAACAAGGGTTGTAGCTTAGCTAGTAATAATAATATATATATATATATATATATATATATATATATACTGTATACACACACACACACACACACACACACACATATATATATATATATATATATATATATATATATATATATATATATATATATATATATATATATATATACACATACACAAGCTAATACACGTATATGTGTGAGAGCAATTAAAATCCACTATTCAAACCACTTTGCGAGCTTGAACTGTTTTGTTATGTGGTGTGGTTTTAATAATGGATTTAAACAGATAACTGAAATTCGCCTGAAAGTTCAACGTATTATATTGAAATGAAAGATAACACTATTTCTTACATATTCATGGGAAAATAAAACTGGCTGTGTTTGCTTTTATTAATTTTATACAAGGCAGATGAATGAATTACATATCATCGTTGATATCAATATCCTTTGATTTAGTTTTAAATTGTAGAAAAAAAATATAGAGGATTCTCTAAATCCTTTTTACCAACACGTTTTCACAGCTAAAATTTTATATCATAGTTATAACATATGAATTTCTTTACGGTCGACTAAATAGAAATCCAATGTTTTTTGTTTGCTATAAAATTTTAATTTCACAAACTTCTTTCTAAAACATCGTTAGAAATATGTGTAATAGCTCATCTATGTAATTTTTCAAAAAGTGCAATTTCAGTTTTAATCATTTATAGTACTCCTAGATTTTACAGACATACACGTTCATCATATTAACCATTTCATTGGGATCCTTCCACCTCAATGTTGTCCAATGCTTTGTTTGATCGACTTATCAGCCACTTTATCAACAAACTCGTCCTGCCTGTTTTCACCAACAATGTGTTTGTTTGTCAACATTTCAATGTCGCCATATTGTACCAACGTCATTTCATCTTACATGTTCGCATTAATTCGCAATCTTCATCTTGTCTAGAAACACAAGTCAAAGTCTTGGGTTTAACATCCTGAGTTAATCCACCGAACGGCACCGAAAACTGTTACATATAGCGTGAGTTTCTGTCGATTCTCATCTTAACATGTTGGAGGGATCTTACGGTGTATTAAACTTCTTATTCCTGATCTAGTCTCTGGCATAATTGTTTACTTAGTTCTTTATGCATGTTGCATATTTTTCTCAATATTATATATATATATATATATATATATATATATATATATATATATATATATATATATATATATATATATATATATATATATATATATATATATATTCTGACCATCCTCTACCGATCAGATCTTCCCGGACAGTTCCATCATGTTCGTAATACTAGGTATGCAGTTAATTCTAAGAGTCAGGCCTTCTCCATCATGAGGTTCAATACTTCACAATATTCTTGAAGTTTTATTCCAGCTGTGAAAAAGTTGTGGAATGGTCTTCCTAATCGGGTAGTTGAATAGGTTGAACTTCAAATGTTCAAACTTGCAGCGAATGTTTTTAGGTTGAACGGTCTTGCATAAGTCTCTTTTTATAGTTTATATATGAAAGATTTGTTTAGATGTTACTTTTCTTTAAATATTTCATCTTAATTGTTCATTACTTTGCATAGTTTATTTCCTTTTCGCACTAGGCTATTTTTTCCCTGTTGGAGCACTTGGGCTTCTTATAGCATCCTGCTTTTCCAACTAGGGTTGTAGCTTAGCTAATAATAATAATAATAATAATAATAATAATAATAATAATAATAATAATAATAATAATAATAATAATAATAATAATAATAATAATAATGATATAGCAAATCCGTTAAATCTCTTCCTGTAGATATGAAACTTCCGTGTAGTGGTGGAAGGTCAAAATACGATCTTTTCATTGGAAAGTGATAAAGCTATTCAGATGGACTTTAGCATTGTCCAGTGACAGAAGAACGTTTTGTAAACTTTAATTCAGTCAGTGATTAACAGTCCTTTATCCACTTCATAAACAGCTGAAAAGTCATCCAAGTTTCCCTATTAAACTTTCACGTTACTGGTAAATACTTCACATTCAAGTTTCCAAAGAAGCAGGATGTGGCACATTTGCTCTTCAATAAAACCTTAGATACACCCTCTTTGTTAACACAAAGCATTTGTATAAATCGCCTCAGATCCAAAGAGACTTATATGAAAGAGCTCTGTAAGACAATCTTCGTTTGTCAATGTTGTAAATGTCATAGATCGTACCAAGCAATAATGTCAGGTACCTTCTTGCAACAATCATTCATGGTTGAATGAGAAACACTGGTGCTTTGTCCATGAACCGAAGCAAAGTTGATTTGTTTTTGTCTTAAATCTGTCCAACCATCTATTGAATGATTTAAAATTAAATCACCTGCCAATAATCCATGTTGTCTATGCACTAATGACAGTTCTTGAAGCAAGGGTCCTGATACAAGGTCGCGCAAACTGAAAACGTTCCCACAACACCTGTGTAATTCTTCAACTGTCAAGTGGTGTTTACTGCTAATTTTCTTTAAAATAACCCCATGCAGCTAAGCGTTATCTTTTATAGCTTTATCTTTTGTAATCGAGTGATCTCAAGTTTCTGGACGTTTCCGTTTACCGTATCAGACTTAAACCATCATTTAGTTTTATTGGTTCAATTTTCTCTTTTGGGGTTAATAGTTTGTTCGTCAAAAAATTCAAGTCATGTTATCATGTTATAAAAATAACTTTAATTATGAACTTAATGATAAAAAGTCTTAAAAACTTTTACTGACTGTCCCGTCCTAAGACCGTCCTAATTGCATTACGATTTTTTAAAGAGCCAATTAAATTTCCGGATTATAAATCTCGCCTATCATCTAATAGTGAAATTTGTTAACTGTACTCAATAATCCTTTAATCAGCTTTGACAAAAGCATTTAATCAGTCACAATCAACGGCAGAGCAGCTCATTACATAAACAAGCAAATTAGCAACATTACCCTTTTCACACCTATCGCAACATGCAGCAAAACGGTAGTTTGTTTATTATCATCGGCTGTCGTCACACAAAATGACTGAAACACAGTCACACTTGGCTGGCTTGTGGTTGCAAATTTAGACAGTGATTAATAAATAAAGGCTTAATCAGAACTTTGAAGTGAGGCTGTTATATTGACTAACGAGGCGGTCTCTTCATCAAACCTAAGAATCGTCAAGGAATAGATGATATTGGCTTTGTCTTTTTTTTTCTTTGAGGTAGCAAAGAAGAAATTCACGTTGTATAAACTGTATATAGATATACATTAACTGTATATTATAGAATGTTATACTTCAACTTCCATATACGAATTTGACTCAAATGGGTCCCATCCGTTCTCTTTTGACTGTACTACCTTTTGGCATAAGCCTTAATCTAACTCGCCTGTCAACGCTCTCCTGGGCTTCCTTAAGGAGCTATGTCCTTCTAATTCCAAATGTACTGCTTTTCAGACCAACTCCTCCTCAAGACATGTTCAAGCCGTCATTACTCGAGTTCTCAGCATTTTTTGCAGCTTCTCAAAACTACATCTCTCCATCAATTCCTCGTTCATAATATGATCTTTTCATTATTCACTCTAAGTTTCTTCCATTTTCCATGTGTCTCATGCACAAAGTATACCGACCCTGTATAGGCTACCCATTGTAAGTCTTTGCTCTCTCTAGTAATGGAACTTCATTTATCTGTGGTCAAGCGATCATTCTACGTCATCCATGTTGTAGCCATCCTTTTTCTTACTGCCCTACAGTCCTACTTCAATGCAGTTTCAAGGTACCAGAAGTACTTTACTTCATTTCAAGACTTGTCCATCTAACACAGCAGGATTCTTAATTCTTCTCACTTCCACCATTTAAAGGTTTAAAGGCCACTCATGAATGGCAGAGGCAATAGAGTGACAATGCCCTGGAAACTTACCATATATACATATGATTAACGCCCAAGCCCCCTCTCTACCAAAGCTAGAAGCACGGAGGGCCAGGCAATGGCTCCTGATGACTCAGCAGATAGACCTATAGGCTCCCCCAAACTCCCCATCCTTAGCTCACAAGGATGGTGATATTGCAGCGCCCAAAGAAGCTAACGAGTTTGAGCGGGACCTGAACCCCAGTCAGGGACGTTACCACATCGGCCACCACAACACTACTAGTTTAATATTTTGAGCATCTGCAATCTTCTACTCCAGTCAAACTTTATATTCCCCTCTTGTGACAGTTTGTTACATCTAGATAGTAAAAAGTTCAATCCAAGACTTTTTCCAAAACCATCGCATGGCCAATTTCCAATTTGTACATTTTATCTTGGATTCCTTTACAGTGATCAATAGCTTCGTTTGCTAAAGGTAATTTTTAAGGGCTCTTCTCCACTATATCAGTCTTCCACCTTTTAAACATTTCCACCACCACCTCTGATTCCTGTTGTTCCTTATAGTCCTTTGTGGAACAAGGTGTGACACTATCAAAAAATCTAGAAATAACAGTGTTAACTACAGAAACTAACTTTGATATACCTACAAAAAAATCTCCATATTAATAACTCACTTGGTATTATATAAAATGCGTTATAAAGCTCCATAAATGCATACTAATGTTTGACTACATTGCAGCCTCTTTCCTATTGCCATCTTATAATAAGACGGCATCTACTGTACATTTCTTTTTAATGAAACTGGACTGCTATTTACCCATCTTCTCAAATGCTCAAAATATATCAGCATTTCTTTCAGAAACCCTAAATGAATGTTCTTTTAATTTGCATTAAGGTCTTCCTTTACCTGCACAACATCTATTCAACTTTCAAGTGCTTTCCTCCTTATACCCGACACTTCCAGATGCAGAATTATCATCAGCAAATTTTCTTCCTCCATTTCCTCAAGATGACTATAAAGGCAAAACACCCTTATATCTTGACTCTCGTTAACAAGATTGCCACATCATCATTACCAGCGTATTCACCAAGCTTCAAATCTCATTTAACACATCTTTAATTTCGCTTCCATCAGTGGCATATATAAGTATAAATTATATATATATATATATATATATATATATATATATATATATATATATAATATATATATATATATATATATATATATATATTATATATATATATATATATATATATATATATATATATATATATATATATATATATATATATATATATATCACAGTATAGACTGGTGATTTTTTCCAATAGCAATCAGAGGTTTTGGCAACAGACGATACTAAATATAAACCGTATAATTCACTGCTAATCGATAATTAGCAAATGCTAACCATTTTCCTAGGTGTGTAAAAAACAATCCGCTAACAAAGACCTAAGGAAGCAAGTAATCAGCATTCATCGCGAATTACAAGTAAATCAAAAATAACAAAGGTTTAAACTTCCTGAATCATCAAAGTTCAAGCTCAACAACATCGTAAAGTTAAACTCGTCAGTTCAGCGTCAGGAAATAGGAATGAGGCATAATGAGTTTCCAGCAGCTCTGCTTACCTTGGACTCAAGTTGGATTCATGTATTTCACATGCAGATTTCCCTTTAACATCCAAACTACTTGTTATAAATCTCTTTCAAAACAAACTGATCCACTCGATTACTTTCTTCCTGAAACAAGAATTTCTCTGTTCCAGCATCAGTCCCTTTCTTGTTTGTTTAAAGTTTCCAATCAATCATGTTCCACAAACTCGCCTTTTATAATAATTCGTAAAATAACCTCATTCATTTCTCCCTTACGCACGGGGACGATAAAAGTCTTTTAATCAAACTCTGTGTATACATTCCTTCTGCAGTTAAACTTTACATAACTCTGTAACCCATTCAATCATAAAATTACCAACAGATGGGAGAATTACATAAAATTACCAACAGATGGGAGAATTACACTTTTAATAAAATCAACTCTATTATAATGTTGGGAAGTCAAAACTTGGAGGTGGAGCATATTTTTTCAGGCGAAGAATAAACGAGAGAGAGAGAGAGAGAGAGAGAGAGAGAGAGAGAGAGAGAGAGAGAGAGAGAGAGAGAGAGAGAGAGAGAGAGAGAGAGATCTATTTCTTGAGTGTTACTCTTCAAGGTGAAAGCTATTTGGGATAAGAAAATCTGGGAAGTGAACTGGAAATGAGAAATTGTTTGGTGAGTAAATAAAGGAAATTACATGGATTAGAATATAATGCTAAGATGCAATAGTGCGCGAGCGCATTAAGAATAGGGATCACGCCCATTTAAGGCCTTACTACGATTAATACTTTTTGCCTGATAATACAGAAAGTTTTGTTTACCTGTAAAGTCTGACGTGTACCAAATTACTTTCCAAGAAGCACTAGGTAAAATTTTCTTTTCTTTTCTTTTGTAACTTGGCGATTTATTTCTTGAATATCAGCATTATATACACAACGAGATGAGAGTGTACCAACCGTGTTTCACAAAATTGTACATAATTCCTTTTGTATATATTATGCTTGTATCTTTGCTCTTCCCTCGCACTAAAACAAACATGAAAATTCATGTCTGGTTTTTCCTCTGTGATATTGTCTGTCTTGTGAACTTGTCATGTCCTGTTGCCTTGAGGTTTTGTATATAAGGAGAGTGTTCCACAATAATATAACTCAGTCGTTTCCAATCTGCCTTTGACTTCACACCCTTACTCGGCGCCGTCACATTGGTGACCCCGGAAGTCGACTCGCTCCCACTGCCTTCCACCCCCACCTCCCTTGCCCCTCCATCGTTGGTACTATGAGGAGACTACATCAGTTGGCGCCGCGGCCGCCACATTGAAACTTTCACCGTTCGCCACCGGAGAGGCGTTTGCTTGGTTTCAACGCGCTGAAGTCCACTTTCGTATCAGGGGCGTGACTCGCTCAACCACCAAAGCGGATTATGTTCTCGCGGCGATACCCGAGGACACCTTCCCAGAAATATCCGACTGGCTTTGTGAACAAGGAGACACACCAATAGCGTATGACGCCCTCAAATCATACCTTCTGCAGCAGTACTCGCCGTCGCCAGCCGCCCGTATAGCAAAGCTTTTTCAGCTCTCGCAACAACCGTTGGGGGACCAAAGGGCTTCGCTTGCCCTCAGAGAAATGACCAGTATCGCTTGCCTTCAACCTGCCGCAGGCGGCTCTCCTCGTGAGGTGAACCTACTCCGTGCCCTTTGGATACGCCGTTTACCTGAACCTGTACGCGCTGCCATACCCGATGTCGATAGTTTACCCATAAAGGACTTGATGACCAAAGCCGACGCCCTTATGGACAGACACTTCAAGACCTCTATCAACGCCTCCACCCCTGACGACGAGGATGCCTATTCAACGTCAACCAAAGCTGACATGAATGCCGTAGGACATACACGCCTACCCCGTGACGTGCCGAAGCGGCGACAAAGCCGCCCACCACCCACCAATCGCTCGCGCCCCAACAAACGACTTCTACAGCCACTTACTACCTCCCATCCGCCGCAGTTTTGCTACTACCACTTCAGATTCGGGGCAACCGCGAAGAAATGTGCCAAAGATTGTCAGTGGCCAAAAAACGTGTAAGCAGGCCATCGCTTGTGGCGGTGGCCTCCCATGTTTCTAATCTGTTCTTTTTACAGGATGCAGGAACGGGCGTGCGATTTTTGGTAGACACGGGTGCTTGTCGTTCTCTTTTGCCAAGGAAACTCTTCAAGGCACAACGTAGTCTGTCTACATCTGCCGACGTCCGCTTGGTAGCTGCCAACGGATCTGCGATACCCACCTACGGTTACGAGAACCTCACATTATCGTTCGGAAACGGTAAATTCAATTGGAAGTTTCTCGTTGCTGACGTCACAATGCCAATCCTCGGTGCGGATTTCCTCTCTCATTTCCACCTTCTGGTCGATGTCGCCCACCGATGATTGGTCAACGCAGACTCGTACTTGTCGACACCTCTTCAACCCGCCCCCTCTAACCTCGCTCTCCACATCAGCGCACCCACGGATGCCTACGCCCACCTCCTCACGTCGTACCCGGAAGTTTTCCGTCCAGAACTTCGCCAAACGCCCACGGTTCCTGCCAAGCACGGTATTTATCACCATATCAAGACGACGGGACCCCCAGTCTTCGCAAAATTCAGACGTCTGGCACCGGAACGATTGGCAGCCGCCAAACAGACGTTCGCCGAAATGGAAAAAATGGGCCTTTGCCAAAAGGCCTCCAGCCCATGGTCGTCACCCTTACACATCGTTCTGAAGAAAGACGGCTCCCTCCGTCCGTGCGGGGATTACAGGCGCCTGAACATGCAAACAGAACCGGATCACTACCCCCTCCCAAACATTGCCGATGTAACCTCCTACCTGCACAAAGCGAAGGTTTTCTCTACGCTCGACCTCTTGAAGGGGTATTATCAGGTGCCTATGAACCCAGAAGACATCCCCAAGACCGCCATCACCACTCCGTTTGGTACATACACCTTCAATTACTCCTGTTTTGGCCTTCGTAATGCTGGGGCAACGTTTCAACGTCTCATGGATGGCATCTTACGGGACCTCCCTTTCTGTGTATGTTATGTGGACGACATACTTGTGTTCTCCTCCTCAAAAGAGGAACACCTCCGTCACCTGCACATCGTGCTCGACCGCCTGCAACAAAACGGCCTTGTAGTCCGGTACGACAAGTGTACCTTTGGCGCCAACGAAGTGTCGTTCTTAGGGCACCGTATCACTCCTGAAGGAGTCCATCCTCACCCTGAGAAGGTAGCAGCCGTTCTGAATTTCCCCGCGCCCTCGACAGTCAAAGCTCTGCAGGAATTCTGGGGCATGATCAACTATTATCACCGTTTTCTGCCAGCCATTGCCGCCACTCTTGCTCCCCTCTACGCCTCCCTCAAGGGCAAGCCAAAGGACCTGAAGTGGGGTCCCCTTCAAGAAGCAGCCTTCTGCAATGCAAAGAAGGCCCTATCAACTGCTGTGGCTCTCACTTTTCCTATCCCACACGCCCCTCTCCTTCTCTCCACCGATGCCAGCGACGTCGCTATTGGTGCAGTACTCGAGCAGGTGGTCAAAGGCTCGCCCCGCCCATTGGCCTTCTTCAGCAGAAAACTGTCCAAGGCAGAATCGGGTTATTCTACCTTCGATCGAGAATTGCTGGCTGTGCACTTGGCTGTCCGTCACTTTCGCCATTTCTTAGAAGGTACGCCCTTCGTCATTCGCACAGACCACATGCCTCTGGTGCACGCCTTCACTTGACAGTCTGACGCCTGGTCCGCCCGTCAACGTCGACATCTCTCCGCCGTGGCTGAATACAATTGCACCCTCCAATACGTCCCTCGGAAAATGAATCCCGTTGCCGATGCCCTGTCAAGAAACACGCTGGCTGCCATTTAACTGGGATTGGATTACAACGCCCTGGCTGCAGCCCACCGACAGGATCCAGAGTATCAAGCTTGTAGGACATCCTGCACGTCCCTCCGTTGGGAGGATTTTCCCCTCAAAGACTCCAACACCACCCTCCTCTGTGACGTCAGTACTGGTAGACTGCGACCTTGGATTCCTGCTCCCATGCGCCGACAGGTGTTTGATCTCATCCACGGCCTTTCACATCCCTCGTGCCGTTCTACTGCACAGCTGCTGAAGGCAAAGTTCATTTGGCACGGCATTTCTAAGGATGCTAAGGATTGGGTCCGTGCCTGTACTTCTTGCCAAACTTCCAAAGTACATCGACACACGGATTCAGGAGTGGGCACCTTTCCTCAACCTCAGCGTCGTTTCGCACACATTCACGTCGACGTTGTAGGCCCCCTACCCACATCACAAGGACATCGTTACCTGTTTACCGTCATCGACCGCTCCACTCGTTGGCCTGAAGCCATTCCCATGGAAACTGCAACGTCCGCCTCATGTACATCTGCCTAACTCTCTGGAGGGATTTCAAGATTCGGTATCCCTGAGCATATTACTTCTGACAGGGGAACCACTTTCACCTCTCAATTATGGACGTCATTAGCGAATCTCCTGGGCATCACCCTACATCAGACAACGGCCTACAACCCCGCTGCCAATGGAATGGTTGAACGTTTTCATCGCACCCTCAAAGCAGCTTTGATGTCCCGCTGCAAGGATTGCAACTGGTTTACTCAGCTTCCCTGGGTCCTCCTGGGACTAAGGACCACTCCTAAAGACGCCCTCGATGTCTCGGCAGCCGAAATGGTGTATGGCGACCCGTTGGTCGTCCCTGCCGAATTTTTTCCTTCTACAACCTCCTCCGACGATCTCCAGCGCATACGTCACGTCGTGGGAAAATTTACTCCGTGCCGCCAGACTTACAAGCCCCTAGCAAAGCATCACATACCAACGGACTTGCACTCTGCAACGCACGTCTTCCTGCGCAACGACACCAGCAAGCCACCACTAACGCCCCCTTACACGGGCCCTTTCCTTGTGATCCGACGCAGTCCAAAAGCATTCCTCCTAAACATTCGGGGCAAAGAAGACTGGGTCTCCATTGATCATCTAAAACCTGCTTATCTTCTGTCAGATGACCCGCCTACAGTTCGCCTCTCTAGATCAGGGCGCCGTATTTAACATGTACAGTATGTCATTTTCAGGGGGTGAGCCATGTACCAACCGTGTTTCACACAATTGTACAAATTCCTTTTGTATATATTATGCTTGTATCTTCGCTCTTCCCTCGCACTAAAATGAACATGAAAATTCATGTCTGGTTTTTTCTCTGTGATATTGTCTGTCTTGTGAACTTGTCATGTCCTGTTGCCTTGAGGTTTTGTATATAAGGAGAGTGTTCCACAATAATATAACTCAGTCGTTTCCAATCTGCCTTTGAGTTCACACCCTTACTCAGCGCCGTCACAAGAGTAACATTCATTCATAGTTGCATGAGAAACACTGGTGTTTTGTCCATAAACCGAAGCAAAGTTGATTTGCCTTCGTCTTAAATCTGTTCAACCATCTATTGAATGCTTTAAAATTAAATCACCTTCCAATAATCCAAGTTGTCTATACACTAATGCCAGTTCTTGAAGCAAGGATCCTCATACAAGATCGTGCAACCTGAAAACACTCCCACATCACATGTGTAATTCTTCAACAGGTGTTCACTTAATTGTTTCCTGTCAATGCTTATTTTCTTTAAAATAACCCCCAAGCAGCTAAGCGTTATATTTTATAGGTTTATCTGGACGTATCAGACTTTAGTTTTATTAGTTCTATTTTCTCTTTGGGGGTTGATAGTTTGTCCGTCATAAAACTATATTCATGATAACATGTTAATAATAGAAAAAATAACTTTAATCATGAACTTAATGATGAAAAGTCTTAATAATTTTACTGACTGTCCCGTCCTAAGACCGTCCTAATTGCATTACGATTTTTTCAAGAGCATATTAAATTTCCGGAATATAAATCTCGCCTATCATCTAATTATGAAATTTGTTAACTGTACTCAATAATCCTTTAATCAGCTTTGACAAAAGCATTTAATCATTCACAATCAACGGCAGAGAAGCTCATTACATAGACAAGCAAATTAGCAACATTACCCTTTTTCACACCTATCGCAACATGCAGCAAAAGGGTAGTTTGTTTATTATTAACGGCTGTCGTCACAAAAAATGACTGATACATAGTCACAATTGTCTGGGTTGAGGTCGCAAAATTGGACAGTGATTAATAAACACAGGCCAAATCAGCACTTTGAAGTGTGGCTGTTATATTGACTAACGAGGCAGTCTCTTTGTAGGTGATATTGGCTTTGTCTTTCTTTTTTTTTTTTTTTTTTTGGTAGCAAAGAATATATTCACGTTGCATAAACTGTATATAATTATACATTAACTGTATATCATAAAATGTTACACTTCAACTTCCATTTACAGATTTGACTCAAAATGGGTCCCATCCGTTCTCTTCTATACTATACTACCTTTTGGTAGAAGCGTTCATCTATCTAGCATTTCCACGATTTCCTGGCCTTCCTAAACGGGATCTGTCCTGCTAATTCCATATTTACTGCTTTTCAGACCAACTCCTCCTCATGACACGTTCAACCCGTCAACACTCGTGTTGTGGCCAATTTTTTTGCATCTCTCCATCAATTCCTCGTTCATAATATGATCATTCCATCTTTCTCTCTGTTTCTTCCATTTTCCATGTGTCTGTTGCATAAAGTAGTACAGACCCTATATAGGGTACCCATTGTAAGTCTTTGCTCTCTCTACTAATGAAACTTTATTTACATGTGGTCTGGCAATCATTCCACGTCATCCATGTTCCAGCCATCCTATTTCTTACTGCACTACAATCCTACTTCAGTGCAGTTTCAAGGTACCTGAGGTACTTTACTTCATTTCAGACTTGTCCATCTAACACAGCAGAATTCTCAATTTCTTATACTACCCCATTTAAAGGTTTAAAGGCCTCTCATGAATGAAAGAGGAAAGGAACAGTGACATCGCCCTATCGAACAGGACAGAGCTAGGACCAAGGAAGGCCATGCAATGGCTTCTGATGACTCACCAGATAGACCTAAAGGCTCCCACAAACCTCCCATCCTTCGCTCACAAGGATGGTGAGGTTGCAGCGACCAAAAAAATAACAAGTTTGAGCGGGACTCGAACCCCAGTCTGCCACTCACCAGTGAGGAACGTTACCACATCGGCCACCACAACCCTACTTTGCTCTATTTTAATATTTTCAGCATCTGCAATCTTCTACTCCAGGAAAACTTAATATTCCTCTATTGTGACAGTCTGTTACATCTAGACAGTACAGAGTTTGGTGCAAGACTTTTACCAAAAAAACCACATGGCCACTTTCCAATTTGTACTTTTTGTCTTAGATTCCTTTTCAATGATCATTAGCTTCGTTTGCTTAAGGTAATTTTAAAGGGCTCTCCTCCACTATTCCAGTCTTCCACCTTTTAAACATTTCCACCACCACCTCGGATTCTGCTGCTCCTAATGGTCGTTTGTAGAGCAAGGTGTGAAACATGAGAAAAATCTAAACATTACAGTCATAACTACAAAAAACTTGAACTTTTTTTATATACCGACACAAAACTCTCCATATTAATAACTCACTTGGTATTATACGAAATGCCTTACCTAGCTATATAAATGCATTGTAATGTTCGATTACATTTCAGCCTCTTTTACTACAGCTATCTTATAAACAAGACGGCATCTAATGTACATTTATTTTTAATGAAACTGGACTGCTATTCACACATCTTCACAAATGCTCAAAATATATCAGCATGTCTTTCGCAAACCTTAAATGAATGTTCTTTTAATTTGCATTAAAGTCTTCCTTTACCTGCACAACAAATATTCAACTTTCAAGTGCTTTCCTCCTTATACCCAACACTTCCAGATGCAGAATTATCATCACCAAATTTTCTTCCTCCATTTCCTCAGGATGACTAAAAAGGCAAAACACACTTATATCCTGACACTCGTTAACAAGATTGCCGCATCATCATTACCAGCGTATTCCCCAAGCTTCAAATCTCATTTAACACATCTTTAATTTCGCTTCCATCAGTGACATATATATATATATATATATATATATATATATATATATATATATATATATATATATATATATATATATATATATATATATATATATATATATTACAGTATAAACTGGTGATTTTTTCCAAAAGCATTCAGAAGTTTTGGCAACAGACGATACTAAATTTAAACCATACAATTCACTGTTAATTGATACTTAGCAAATGCTACCCATTTTCCTAGGTGTGTAAAAAACAATCCGCTAACAAAGACCTTAGGAGGCGAGTAATCAGCATTTATTGCAAATTACAAGGAAATTAAAAATAACAAAGGTTTAAACTTCCAGAATCATCAAAGTTCAAGCTCAACAACATCGTAAAGTTAACCTCGTCAGTTTAGCGTCAGGAAATAGGAATGAGGCATAATGAGTTTCCAGCAGCTCTGCTTACCTTGGACTCGAGTTGGATTCATGTATTTCACATGCAGATTTCCCTTTAACATCCAAACTACTTGTTATAAATCTCTTTCAAAACAAACTGATCCAATAGATTATTTTCTTCCTGAAACAAGGATTTCTGTGTTCCAGCATCAGTCCCTTTCTTGTTTGTTT
>NC_090730.1:145329326-145334326 GCF_036898095.1 Palaemon carinicauda
TTATATGTCCGTATTAGTTCGCAATCTTCACCTTGTCTACAAACACTAGTCAGTCTTGGGTTTAACATCCCGAGCTGATCCACCGAACGAGAACGGGACCTGTCACTCTTATAGCAAGAGTTTCTGTCAATTCTCATCTTAATTTGTTGGACGGATCTTACAGTCTATTAAACTTCTCATTCCTATTAATCTCAGGTACCGTCGTTCACTTCGTTCGTTATGCATGTTGCATAAAATTTTTTTGGTCAAATTCTGACCATCCTTTACCATCAGATCTTCCCGGACAGTTCCATCATGTTCGTAATACTAGGTACCCCGTTAATTCTAATAGTCAAGCCTTCTCCATCATGAGGTTCAATATTACACAATATTCAATAAATTTTATTCCAGCTGTGACAAATTTGTAGAATGATCTTCCTAATCAGGTAGTTGAATCAGTTGAACTTCAAAAAGTTCAAACTTGCGGCAAAGTATTTTATATTGAATAGGCTTGCATAAGTCTCTTTTTATAACATATATGAAAGATTTGTTTTAATTTGTTCACATCTGAAAATATATTATTTTAATTGTTCATTACTTCTCATAGTTTATTTCTTTTTCTCACTGGGCTATATTTTTCCCGTTGAAGCCATTGGGCTTATAGCATCCTGCTTTTCCAACTATGGTTATAGATTAGATAATAATAATAATAATAATAATAATAATAATAATAATAATAATAATAATAATAATAATAATAATAATAATAATAATAATAATAATAATAATATAGACAATCCGTTAAATCTCTTCCTGTAGATATGAAACTTCCGTGTAGTGGTGGAAGGTCAAAATACGATCTTCTCATTAGAAAGTGATAAGCTATTCAGATGGACCTTAGCATTATCCAGTGACAGAAGAACGTTTTTGTAAACTTTGATTCAGTCAGAGATTAACAGTCCTTAATTCACTTCATAAACAGCTGAAAAGTCATCCAAGTTTTCCTATCAAACTTTCACGTTACTGGTAAATGCTTCACATTCAAGTTTCCAAAGAAGCAGAATGTAGCATATTTGGTTTTCAATAAAGGCTTCTTAAAAACACCCTCCTTGTTAACGCAAAGCATAATGGCAATCCTAACTCTAGATTGTTTACCATTTTGTACTAATCACCTCAGATCCAAAGAGACTTATCTGGAAAAGCTCGGTAAGACAATCCTGCTTTGCCAATGTTGTACATATCATAGATCGCACCAAGCAATAATGTCAGGTACCTTCTTGCAACATTTATTCATGGTTGTATGAGAAACACTGGTGATTTGTCCATAAACCGAAAGCAAAGTCGATTTGCCTTTGTCTTAAATCTGTTCAACCATCTATTGAATTCTTTAAAATTAAATCACCTTCCAATAATCCAAGTTGTTTTTACACTAATGCCAGTTCTTGAACCGAGGGTCCTCATACAAGATCGTGCAACCTGAAAACGTTCCCACATCATATGTGTAATTCTTCAACAGGTGTTTGCTTAATTGTTTCCTGTCACTGATAATGTTCTTTAATATAACCCCCAAGCAGCTCAACGTTATATTTTATAGCTCTATCTGGAAGTCTCTGTTTACGTATCAGACTTTAACCATCATTTAGTTTTATTGATTCAATTTTCTCTTTGGGGGTTGATAGTTTTTCCGTCATAAAACTCAATTCAAGATAACATGTTAATAATAGAAAAAATAACTTTATAATTATGAACTTAATGATGAAAAGTCTTAAAACTTTTACTGACTGTCCCGTCCTAAGACCGTCCTACTTGCATCACGATTTTTTAAGAGCCAATTAAATTTCCTGAATATAAATCTCGCCTATCATCTAATTATGAAATTTGTTAACTGTACTCAATAATCCTTTAATCAGCTTTGACAAAAGCATTTAATCATTAACAATCAACGACGGAGCAGCTCATCACATAAACAAGCAAATTAGCAACATTACCGTTTTTCACACCTATCGCAACATGCAGCAAAACGGTGGTTTGTTTATTATTAACGGCTGTCGTCACACAAAATGACTGATACACAGTCACACTTGTCTGGCTTGTGGTCGCAAAATTGGACAGTGATTAATAAACACAGGCCAAATCAGCACTTTGAAGTGTGGCTGTTATATTGTGTAACGAGGCAGTCTCTTCATCTAACCTAGGATTGATTAAGGAATAGGTGACATTGGCTTTGTCTTTCTTTTTTTTTCTTTTGGTAGCAAAGAATAAATTCACGTTGCATAAACTGTATATAATTATACATTAACTGTATATCATAAAATGTTACACTTCAACTTCCATTTACAGATTTGACTCAAAATGGGTCCCATCCATTCTCTTCTATACTATACTACCTTTTGTTAGAAGCCTTCGTCTATCTAGCCTTTTCACGTTTTCCTGGCCTTCCTTAACGGGATCTGTCCTGCTAATTCCATATTCACTGCTTTTCAGACCAACTCCTCCTCATGACATGTTCAAACCGTCAAACTCATGTTGTCGCCAATTTTTCGCAGCTTCTCGAAACTACATCTCTCCATCAATTCCTCGTTCATAATATGATCATTCCATCTTTCTCTCTATGTTTCTTTCATTTTCCATGTGTCTGTTGAATAAAGTAGTACAGACCCTATATAGGGTACCATTGTAAGTCTTTGCTCTCTCTACTACTGAAACTTTATTTACAAGTGGACTGGCAATCATTCCAGGTCATCCATGTTCCAGGCATCCTATTTCTTACTGCACTACAATCCTACTTCAGTGCAGTTTCAAGGTACCTGAGGTACTTTACTTCATTTCAGACTTGTCCATCTAACACAGAAGGATTCTCAATTTCTTACACTACCCCATTTAAAGGTTTAAAGGCCTCTCATGAATGACAGAGGAAAGGAACAGAGCTAGGACCAAGGAAGGCCATGCAATGGTTTTTGATGACTCATCAGATAGACCTATAGGCTCCCAAAAACCTCCAATCCTTCCCTCAAAAGGATGATGAGGTTGCCACAACCAAAGAAAATAAGTTTGAGCGGGACTCGAACCCCAGTCTGCCGTTCACCAGTGAGGAACGTTACCACATCGGCCACCACAACCCTGGGTTGCTCTATTTTAATATTTTCATCATCTGCAATCTTCTACTCAGGAAAACTTTATATTCCTCTGTTGTGGCAGTCTGTTACATCTAGACAGTACAGAGTTTAGTCCAAGATTTTCACCAAAAAAACCACATGACCACTTTCCAATTTGTACTTTTTGTCTTAGATTCCTTTTCAATGAGCATTAGCTTCGTTTGCTTAAGGTAATTTTAAAGGGCTCTCCTCCACTATTCCAGTCTTCCACCTTTTAAACATTTGCACCACCACCTCGGATTCTGCTGTTCCTAATGGTCGTTTGTAGAGCAAGGTGTGAAACATGAGAAAAATCTAAACATAACAGTCGTAACTACAGAAACTTGAACTTTTTTATATACCGACACAAAACTCTCCATATTAATAACTCACTTGATATTATACGAAATGCCTTATCTAGCTATATAAATGCATAGTAATGTTCAATTACATTTCAGCCTCTTTAACCATAGCTATCTTATAAATAAGACGGCATCTAATGTACATTTCTTTTTAATGAAACTGGACTGATATTCACCCATCTTCACAACTGCTCAAAATATATCAGCATGTCTTTCAAAAACCTTAAATGAATGTTCTTTTGATTTGCATTAAAATTTTCCTTTACCTGCACAACATCTATTCAACTTTCCAGTGTTTTCCTCCTTATACCCGACACTTCCAGATGCAGAATTAACATCACCAAATTTTCTTCCTCCATTTCCTCAGGATGACTAAAAAGGCATAACACACTTGTATCGTGACACTCGGTGACAAGATTGCCGAATCATCGTTACCCGTGTATTCCCCAAGCTTCAAATCTCATTTAACACATTAATTTCGCTGCCATCAGTGGCATATATGCGTATAAATAATATATATACATATATATATATATATATATATATATATATATATATATATATATATATATATATATATATATATATACTGTATATATGTATTATATATATATATATATATATATATATATATATATATATATGTATATATATATTACAGTATAAACTGGTGTTTTTTTCTAATAGCATTCAGAAGTTTTAGCAACAAACGATACTAAGTTTAAACAGTACAATTCACTGCTAGGTGTGTAAAAACAATCCGCTAACAAAAACCTTAGGAGGCGAGTAATCAGCATTTATAGCAAACTACAAGTAAATTAAAAATAACAAAGTTTTAAACTTCCAAAATCATCAAAGTTCAAGCTCCACAAGATCGTAAAGTTAAACTCGTCAGTTTAGCGTCAGGAAATAGGAATGAGGCATAATGAGTTTCCAGCAGCTCTGCTTACCTTGGACTCAAGTTGGATTCATGTATTTCACATGCAGATTTCCCTTTAACATCCAAACTACTTGTTATAAATCTCTTTCAAAACAAACTGATCCACTCGATTACTTTCTTCCTGAAACAAGAACTTCTCTGTTCCAGCATCAGTCCCTTTCTTGTTTGTTTAACGTTTCCAATCAATCGTGTTCCACAAACTCGCCATTTATAATAATTCGTACAGTAACCTCATTCATTTTCTCTCTTATGCACAGGAACGATAAAAGTCTTTTAAACAAACTCTTTGTGTACATTCCTTCTGCAGTTAAACTTTACATAACTCGGTAAACCATTCAATCATAAAATTACCACCAGATGGGAGAATTTAACTTTTAATAAAATCAACTCTATTATAATGTAGGGAAGTCAAAACTTGGAGGTGGAGCATATTTTGTTAGGCGAAGAATAAACGAGAGAGAGAGAGAGAGAGAGAGAGAGAGAGAGAGAGAGAGAGAGAGAGAGAGAGAGAGAGAGAGAGAGAAATCTATTTCTTGAGTGTTACTCTTCAAGGTGAAAGCTATTAGAGATAAGAAAATCTGGGAA
>NC_090730.1:145339326-145434326 GCF_036898095.1 Palaemon carinicauda
CAAGTTTCTGGACGTTTCCGTTTACCGTATCAGACTTTAACCATCATCTAGTTTTATTGGTTCAATTTTCTCTTTTGGGGTTAATAGTTTGTTCGTCACAAAATTCAAGTCACGGTATCATGTTATGAAAATAACTTTAATTATGAACTTAATGATAAAAAGTCTTAAAAACTTTTACTGACTGTCCCGTCCTGAGATCGTCCTAATTGCATTACGATTTTTTAAGAGCCAATTAAATTTCCGGATTATAAATCTCGCCTATCATCTAATAGTGAAATTTGTTAATTATACTCAATAATCCTTTAATCAGCTTTGACAAATGCATTTAATCATTCATAATCACCTGCTGCGCAGCTCATTACACAAACAAGCAAATTAGCAACATTAACGTTTTCCACACCTAACGCAACATGCAGAAACAAAGGTAGTTTGTTTATTATCAACGGCTGTCGTCACACAAAATGACTGATACAGTCACACTTGTCTGGCTTGTGGTCGCAAAATTGGACAGTGATTAATACACACAGGCCAAATCAGCACTTTGAAGTGTGGCTGTTACATTGACTAACGAGGCGGTCTCTTCATCAAACCTAAGAATCATTAAGGAATAAATGATATTGGCTTTGTCTTTTTTTTTCTTTGAGGTAGCACAGAAGAAATTCACGTTGTATAAACTGTATATAAATATACATTAACTGTATATTATAAAATGTTACACTTCAACTTCCATATACGAATATGACTCAAATGGGTCCCATCCGTTCTCTTTTGACTGTACTACCTTTTGGTATAAGCCTTTATCTAACTCGCCTGTCAAGGCTCTCCTGGGCTTCCTTAAGGGGCTATGTCCTTCTAATTCAACATGTACTGCTTTTCAGACCAACTCCGTCTCAAGACATGTTCAAACCGTCATTACTCGAGTTCTAAGCATTTTTTGCAGCTTCTCGAAACTACATCTCTCCATCTTTTCATTATTCACTCTAAGTTTCTTCCATTTTCCATGTGTCTCATGCACAAAGTATACCGACCCTGTATAGGCGACCCATTGTAAGTCTTTGCTCTCTCTAGTAATGGAACTTTATTTATCTGTGGTCAAGCGATCATTCTACGTCATCCATGTTGTAGCCATCCTTTTTCTTACTGCCCTACAGTCCTACTTCAGTGCAGTTTCAAGGTACCAGAAGTACTTTACTTCATTTCAAGACTTGTCCATCTAACACAGCAGGATTCTCAATTCTTCTCACTTCCACCATTTAAAGGTTTAAAGGCCACTCATGAATGGCAAAGGCAATGGAGTGACAATGCCCTGGAGACTTACCATATATACATATGATTAACGCCCAAGTCCCCTCTCCAACCAAGCTAGAACCACGGAGGGCCAAGCAATGGCTCCTGATGACACAGCATATAGACTTATAGGCTCCCCCAAAACTCCCCATCCTTAGCTCACAAGGATGGTGAGATTGCAGCACCCAAAGAAGCTAACGAGTTTGAGCGGGACTTGAACCCCAGTCAAGGACGTTACCACATCGGCCACCACAACCCTAGTTTGCTCTAGTTTAACATTTTGAGCATCTGCAATCTTCTACTCCAGTCAAACTTTATATTCCCCTCTTGTGACAGTTTATTACATCAAGATAGTAAAAAGTTTAATCCAAGACTTTTTCCAAAAATACCGCATGACCAATTTCCAATTTGTAGTTTTTGTCTTAGATTCCTTTACAGTGATCATTACCTTCGTTTGCTAAAGGTAATTTTTAAGACCTCTTCTCCACTATATCAGTCTTCTACCTTTTAAACATTTCCATCACCACCTCTGATTCCTGTTGTTCCTTATAGTCCTTTGTAGAGCAAGGTGTGACACTAGCGAAAAATAGCGAAAAATCTAGTAATGTTCGAATACATTTCAGCCTCTTTCCTATTGCTATCTTATAATAAGACGGAATCTACTGTATATTTTTTTTTTATGAAACTGGACTGCTATTTACACATCTTCACAAATGCTCAAAATATATCAGCATGTCTTTCAAAAACCTTAAATGAATGTTTTTTTTAATTTGCATTAAAGTCTTCCTTTACCTGCACAACATCTATTCATCTTTCAAGTGCTTTCCTCCTTATACCCAACACTTCCAGATGCAGAATTATCACCACCAAATTTTCTTCCTCCATTTCCTCAGGATGACTAAAAACACAAAACACACTTATATCCTGACACTCGTTAACAAGATTGCCGCATCATCATTACCAGCGTATTCCCAAAGCTTCAAATCTCATTTAACAAATCTTTAATTTCGCATCAATAAGTGGCATATATATGTATAAATAATATATATATATATATATATATATATATATATATATATATATATATATATATATATATATATATATATATATATATATATATATATATATATATATATATATATATATATATATATATATATATATATATATATTATATATATATATAATATATAATATATGATACATATTACAGTATAAACTGGTGATTTTTTCCAATAGCATTCAGCAGTTTTGGCAACAGACGATACTAAATTTAAACCATACAATTCACTGCTAATCGATAATTAGCAAATGCTACCCATTTTCCTAAGTGTGTAAAAAAACAATCCGCTAACAAAGACCTTAGGAGGTAAGTAATCAGCATTCATTGCGAATTACAAGAAATTAAAAATAAAGGTTTAAACTTCCAAAATCATCAAAGTTCAAGCTCCACAAGATCGTAAAGTTAAACTCGTCAGTTCAGCGTCAGGAAATAGGAATGAGGCATAATGAGTTTCCAGAAACTCTGCTTACCTTGGACTCAAGTTGGATTCATGTATTTCACATGCAGATTTCCCTTTAACATCCAAACTACTTGTTATAAATCTCTTTCAAAACAAACTGATCCACTAGATTATTTTCTTACCGAAACAAGGATTTCTCTGTTCCAGCATCAGTCGCTTTCTTGTTTGTTAACGTTTCCAATCAATCGTGTTCCGCAAACTCGCCATTTATAATAATTCGTAAAATAACCTCATTCATTTTCTCTCTTATGCACAGGAACGATAAAAGTCTTTTAAACAAACTCTTTGTATACATTCCTTCTGCAGTTAAACTTTACATAACTCGGTAACCCATTCAATCATAAAATTACCACCAGATGGGAGAATTTCACTTTTAATAAAATCAACACTATTATAATGTTGGGAATTCAAAACTTAGAGGTGGAGCATATTTTGTCAGGCAAAGAATAAACGACAGAGAGAGAGAGAGAGAGAGAGAGAGAGAGAGAGAGAGAGAGAGAGAGAGAGAGAGAGAGAGAGAGAGAGAGAGAGAGAGAAATCTATTTCTTGAGTGTTACTCTTCAAGGTGAAAGCTATTTCGGATAAGAAAATCTGGGAAGTGAACTGGAAATGAGAAATTGTTTGGTGAGTAAATAAAGGAAATTACATGGATTAGAGTATAATGCCAAGTTGCAATAGTGCGCGAGCGCATTAAGAATAGGGATCAGGCCCATTTACGGCCTTACTACGATCAATACTTTTTGCCTGATAATACAGAAAGTTTTGTTTACCTCTAAAGTCTGACGTGTACAAAATTACTTTCAAAGAAGCACTAGGTAAAATTTTCTTTTCTTTTCTTTTGTAACTTGGCGATTTATTTCTTGAATATCAGCATTATATACACAACGAGATGAGAGTAATTTCTATTTTTGAATAATGGAGTTTCCTCTGCCATAAAAGGTAATTCTTAAAAACCTGCTGAAATTAAAAGGTTATTGAATGTCTTTTAGAAGCACTTCCATATTTCTTCATGGGTTCACGACCTGAACACTTTCGGGACACTATCAAAATTAAATTCATTCTGAGAAGGCCTCCTTTTAGCCATGGAAATAAGTGTACAATGTGCCTCACTCTACTGCTATTCAAACCATTAAAAGAAATGTACACCGCCTTCTGAGAAAGTCTTTAGAAGTGTACTAAGAACAGGTTCCTCTTTCTGTGGCGAAGAACAAAAGGGACTAATACTGTGTGAAAGGAAAACTTGCTAACTTTGCTCATAGCCCCTTTCATTATCATTATTACACTGCTTCGAATTCCACAGGGAATATTGCGATACATTTTATTTACCGAAAGAGGTTCCAAGATTCTCAAGTTGCTCACTGGCATATTTATAAGAGTATTAAGTGAAATGGAAAATTATTTACTTTAATTTCTTAATACATTATCCTCATCATATCATTATTACTATTTGGTGGAGATTTTTTTAATTATTCATGCATCCCATTTCCCATATGCCCAATAGTTCTTTTGCTATCAGTTTCTCATCCTTATAACATAATATTTTATTCAATTTGTCAAATCTACTTTTCATCATTTCTATTTTTCTTCTTATCGTAGAGATTCTACTCTTTAAACCATACTAATAATTTGTCAATTTATTATGTCACCACAATTTAAGTCCAAACGATTAAGGGTACCTTTCTTTCTTAAAGTATAAATTCATTTTCTCTTTTTTCCGTTTACGAATACTAATTTTTATAGATCCTGTATCCAATCCGCAGCTCATTTCAAAATGACTTCGTCTTCATTATCTCTCTTTTATCAGTTTTCTGTCATGATCATAGGCACATACGTAGTAGGGGTTATGGGGCCCAGACCCCTCAAACACAAGTATCAAGGTGATAGGCACAGGGAAAGCGATGGCTGACACAGGTGAATGGGTTGGGGATGGGGTTAACCACAAGAACCTGGGTCACACAACCTTTGTAAGCACCACGGCCAACTTATGGCCAATCTCTAGCTCACTGCCTCCAAGTGGCTGAACTTTTTCTATCAGTACTTGTTTTTACACGAGCCTTAACAGTCCTTTTAGGATTAGGGAGGCACCATAATGTTCACTGACAATAGGGGCACAACCACGCCTTTCACCACTGGCGTCACAACATGATACACTGGCACTGGGGATATCAAAGGAAAGATAGTCTTAGCTACATGCTCCCTTAAGTCATGGAGGGCCGACCTGAAAGACATCGAAAGCCCATCATTTCCGTAGGTCAAACTCGCCGTCAACGGTATACACCGAGACAAATTAAACTAATAACTTCTGATGGGATGCAACAAACACCGAGGGAACCGCCAAAACCACCAAAACCTGAAAAACTCGCTGATGCAGTTCTGGGGACTCCTTGCAGCTAGCGAATACTCTCTGGGAGCCGAACCAGGGGTGTTATGTACAGGGCAGTGGCAACCAAAACATCCATAAAGAGACAGAGTGAAAGAATTCTTCAGTGACTTCTTGGGAGTTGCCAAGAGACACCCTAAGGCGTACAACTGCCACTGCATAGGAGGCCATAACCTGTACTCAGTACTGTACTCGGGGATGATTGCCAACAATCATGACCCATACAATAAGCACAGAGAGAGTAGGGATCTACATCCGTTTGCTCATAAAGCAGTTAAAATGTTCACCCTTTCCCCACCAAGTACAAAGCTTTTGCTTTACATCCATTGCAAACTAAAAAAAAAAGTCAGCATTCACTTCATGTTATATAAACCCTCGTCAAATTACCTAACAGCCGCTACAGCTCGCGCTGAAAACATATCCCCATTTAAAAGATAATAGTATTTATTTCGCATAGGAATATATATATATATATATATATATATATATATATATATATATATATATATATATATATATATATATATATATATATATATACATATATATATATATATATATATATATATATATATATATATATATACCTATATATATACATATACATATACATATATATATATATATATATATATATATATATATATATATATATATATATATATATATATATATATATGTATATATACAGTCTATGTGAGAGCGATCAGACGAAAATCTCTCACTATCACCAAACCGCGCTAGCCAGCGTGATGATGAATACTGGCCAACTCCCATATATGAATACAGACATGTATGAGGCCTTTGTCATGTAATGAACGAGAAGCAGCTGCATTTGTTCTTGTAAATAGCTCATGCATGTCTGCATTCATGTCTGGGTTTGGCCAGTATCCATCACCACGATAGCCAGAGCGGTTTGGTGAAGGGATATTTTCGTCTGACCAACCTAATAAGGGTGGCCTTGACTGGTTAAGCTTTGCTGATACTGGCGATTTGCAAAGCATGTCACCAGTTACGGTAACCCCACTCAGAAATGGTTATATATATGCATACATCTATATATATATATGTATATGGATATAAATATAAATTATATATATATCATAAGCTAAGCTACAACTTTAGTTGGAAAACCAGGAAGCTATAAGCCCAAGGTGTCCAATTGGGAAAATCACCCAGTGACAAAAGGAAACGATGAAATAAAATACACGAGGTTTAATGAGCATTCAAAATAAAATATTTTAAGAACATTAAAATTATTAGATCTTTCATGTATAAACTATAAAAACTTGAACAAAAGAGAAAGAGAAATAAGAAAGAAAATTATGACGAGTGTATCCTCAAGCAAGAGAACTCAAGGATAATAACCAAGACTAGACACTAAAGGATTGATTTTGGAGTGTTCTTCTCCAGACCTAAAAGATCTGCTTGTCATAGTTAACGAGAGACTCATTACTCCTTATCAAAAGGAGAGTAGCCACTGAACCATTAGAGAGCAATAGTTAGCCCCTTAGGTGAAGAAGAATTGTTTGGTAATCTCATTGTAGTCAGGGGTATAAGGACGAAATGGGATGTGGAAAGAATAGGCCAGGCTATTCGGTGCATGTATGTATGTACGAATGTGTATATACATATATCCGGTATATATATATATATATATATATATATATATATATATATATATATATATATATATATATATATATAGGTATATATAAAGTTGTGTATATATATATATATATATATATATATATATATATATATATATATATATATATATATATATATATATATATATATATACTGTATATGTGTGTATGTGTGTGTACACGCTCATATATATGTGTGAGCAATAAAATCCACTATTCAAACCACTTTGCGAGCTTGAACTGTTTTGTTAAGTGGTGTGGATTTCATAATGGATTTGAACAAATACGTTAAATTCGGCTGAAAGTTCAACATTTTATATTGAAATGAAAGATACACTATTCCTTACATATTCATGGGCCAAAAAAAAAAAAAAAAAAAAAGAACCCTGGGTGCGTTTGCTTTTATTAATTTTATATATAGCAGATGAATGAATTACATATCATCGTTGATATCAATATCCTTTGATTTAGTTTTCAATTGTAGAAATTAAATTTAGAGGATTCTCTAAATCCTTTTTACCAACATGTTGTCAGAGCTAAAACTTTATATCATAGTTATAACAATTGTATTTTTTTACGGACGAATTATTAGGAATCCAATGTTTTTTGTTTGCTATCACATTTTAATTTCACAACTTTTTTTCTAAAACATCGTTAGAAATATATTCAATAGCTCATCCATGTAATTATTAAAAAGGTAAAACTTCAGTTTTCTATTTATTTCTAGTACTACCAGGTGAGATTCGATTTTACAGACATACACGTTCCTCATATTCACCACTGGGATCCTTCCACCTCAATGTCGTCCATCGCTTATCAGCCACTGTATCAACAACCTTGTCCTGCCTGTTTTCACCAACAATGTGTTTGTCGGCATTTCAATGTCAACATATCGTAGCAACGTCATTCCATCTTATATGTCCGCATTACTTCGCAATCTTCATCTTGTCTACAAACACAAGTCAAAGTCTTCGGCTTAACATCCCGAGCTGATCCACCGAACGACAACGGGATCTGTCACACTTATATCAGGAGTTTGTCGATTCTCATCTTGATTTGTTGGACGGATTTTACGTCTATTAGACTTCTTATTCCTGATCTAGATATTAATCTCTGGCACCGTCGTTCACTTAGTTCGTTATGCATTTGGCATAGGATTTTCTTATTTGGAAAATTCTGACCATCCTTTACCATCAGATCTTCCTGGACAGTACCATCCTGTTCGCAATACCAGATATGAAGTTAATTATAATAGTCACGCCTTCTCTTCTCCATCAGGAGGCTCAATACTACACAATATTCCAGAAGTTTTATTCCATCTGTGACAAAGTTGTGAAATGATCATCCTAATCAGGTAGTTGAATCAGTAGAACTATATAAGTTCAAACTTGCAGCAAATGTTTTTTATGTTGAACAGGCTTGCATAAGTCCCTTTTTATAGTTTATATATGAAAGATTTGTTTTAATGTTACTTTTCTTTAAATATTGCAGCAAATGTTTTTTATGTTGAACAGGCTTGCATAAGTCCCTTTTTAGAGTTTTTATATGAAAGATTTGTTTTAATGTTACTTTTCTTTAAATATTTCATCTTAATTATTAATTACTTCAGATAGTTCATTTATTTCCTTTTCTCACTGGGCTATTTTTTCTTTTGGAATCCTTGGGCTTCTTTTAGCATCCGGCTTTTCCAACTAGGGTTGTAGCTTAGCTAACAACAACAATAATAATAATAATAATAATAATAATAATAATATAGCAAATCTGTCAAATTTCTTTCTGTGGATATGAAACTTCCGTGTAGTGGTGGAAGGTCAAAATACGATCTTCTCATTGGAAAGTGGCAAGTTATTCAGATGGACTTTAGCATTGTCCAGTGACAGAAGAACGTTTTGATTGATTGATTTAAAGTTTTCAGGCATCCTGAAGAACGTTTTGTAAACTTTGATTCAGTCAGTGATTAACAGTCCTTAATCCACTTCATAAACAGCTGAAAAGTTATCAAAATTTTCACAGTAAACTTTCATGTTACTAGCAAATACTTCACATTCAAGTTTCCAAAGGAGCAGAATCTAGCACATTTGCTTTTCAATAAAGGCTTCTTAAACACAGCCTCCTTGTTAACGCAAAGCATAGTGGCAATACTCTCTCTAGATTTTTTACCCTTTTGTACTAATCGCTTCATATCCAAAGAGACTTATCTGAAAGTGCTTGGTAAGACAATCCTGTATAGCCAATGTTGTAAATGTCATAGATTGTGCCAAGCAATAATGTCAGGTACGTTCTTGCAACATTCATTCATGATTGTATGAGAAACATTGGTGCTTTGTCCATAAACCGAAGCAAAATTGATTTGCCTTTGTCTGAAATCTGTCCAACCGTCTATTGAATGTTTTAAAATTAAATTACCTTCCGATAATCCAAGTTGTCTATACACTAATGACTGTTCTTGAAGCAAGGGTCCTGATACAAGATCGTGCAACCTCGAAACATTCCCATATCACATATGTAATTTCTCCCTGTCACTGCTGATTTTCTTTAAAATAACCCCAAGCAGCTCGGCGTTATCTTTTATAGCTTTCTCCTTTATACTGAAGTAATAACTCGAGTTTCTGGACGTTTCTGTTTACCGTATCAGACTTAACATCATTTAATTTTATTGGTTCAATTTTCTCTTTGGGGTTAATAATTTCTTCGTCCAAATAATTACAGTCCTAAAAACATGTTAATAAGAGAAAAAAAAAACAACTTTAGTTATGTACTTAAGGATGAAAAGTCTTAAAAACTTTTACTGCCCGTCCTAAAAGACCGTCCTTATTGCACTACGATTTTTTAAAGAGCCAATTAAATTTCCGGATTATAAATCTCGCCTATCATCTAATAGTGAAATTTGTTAATTATACTCAATAATCCTTTAATCAGCTTCGACAAAAGCATTTAATCATTCATAATCACCTGCTGAGCAGCTCATTACACAAACAAGCAAATTAGCAACATTACCGTTTTTCACACCTATCGCAGCATGCAGAAAAAAAGTAGTTTGTTTATTATCAACGGCTGTCGTCACACGTAATGACTGATACATAGTCATACTTGGCTGGCTTGTGGTTGCAAATTTGGACATTGATTAATAAACAAAGGCTTAATCAGCACTTTGAAGTGTGACTGTTGTATTGACTAACGAGGCGGTCTCTTCATCAAACCTAAGAATCGTTAAGGAATAGATGATATTGGCATTGTCTTTTTTTTTTCTTTGAGGTAGCAAAGAAGAAATTCACGTTGTATAAACTGTATATGAATATACATTAACTGTATATTATAGAATGTTACACTTCAACTTCCATAAACGGATTTGACTCAAATGGGTCCCATCCGTTCTCCTTTGACTGTACTACCAAAAGGCATAATCCTTTATCTAACTCGCCTGTCAAGGCTCTCCTGGGCTTCCTTAAGGGGCTATGTCCTTCTAATTCCACAGACATGTTCAAACCGCCATTACTCGAGTTCTCAGCATTTTTTGCAGCTTCCCGAAACTACATCTCTCCATCAATTCCTCGTTCATAATATGATCTTTTCATCATTCACTCTTAGTTTCTTCCATTTTCCATGTGTCTGATGCACAGAGTATACCGACCCTATATAGGCTACCCATAGTAAGTCTTTGCTCTCTCTACTAATGGAACTTTATTCATCTGCAGTCTGGCAATCATTCCACGTCATCCATGTGCCAACCATCCTTTTTCTTACTGCCCTACAATCCTACTTCAGTGCAGTTTCAAGGTAACAGAAGTACTTTACTTCATTTCAAGACTTGGCCATCTAACACAGCAGGATTCTCAATTATTCTCACTTCCACCATTTAAAGGTTTAAAGGCCACTCATGAATGGCAGAGGCAATGGAGTGACAATGCCCTGGAGACTTACCATATATACATATGATTAACGCCCAAGCCCCTCTCCACCCAAGCTAGAACCACAGAGGGCCAGGCAATGGCTCCTGATGACTCAGCAGATAGACCTATAGGCTTCCCCCAAACTCCCCATCCTTAACTCACAAGGATGGTGATATTGCAGCGCCCAAAGAAGCTAACGAGTTTGAGCGGGACCTGAACCCCAGTCAGGGACGTTACCACATCGGCCACCACAACACTACTAGTTTAATATTTTGAGCATCTGCAATCTTCTACTCCAGTCAAACTTTATATTCCACTCTTGTGACAGTTTGTTACATCAAGATAGAAAAAAGTTTAATCCAAGACTTTTTCCAAAACCATCGCATGGCAAACTTCCAATTTGTACATTTAGTCTTAGATTCCTTTACAGTGATCATTAGCTTCGTTTGCTAAAGGTAATTTTTAAGGGCTCTCCTCCACTATTTCAGTCTTCCACTTTTTAAACATTTCCACCACCACCTCTGATTCCTGTTGTTCCTTATAGTCCTTTGTAGAGCAAGGTGTGACACTAGCGAAAAATCTAGAAATAACAGTCTTAACTATAGAAACTAACTTTGATATACCTACGAAAAAATCTCCATATTAGTAACTCACTTGGTATTACATAAAATGCCTTATAAACCTCTATAAATGCATAAAGTTCAACTCCATTTCAGCCTCTTTCCTATTGCAATCTTATAATAAGACGGCATCTACTGTACATTTCTTTTTAATGAAACTGGACTGCTATTTACCCATCTTCACAAATGATCAAAATATATCAGCATGTCTTTCAGAAACCTTAAATGAATGTTCTTTTAATTTGCATTAAAGTCTTCCTTTACCTGCACAACATCTATTCAAATTTCAAGTACTTTCCTCCTTGTACCCGAGACTTCCAGATGCAGAATTATCACCACCAAATTTTCTTCCTCCATTTCCTCGGGATGACTAAAATGGCAAAACACACTTATATCCTGACACTCGTTAACAAGATTGCCGCATCATTATTACCAGCGTACTCCCCAAGCTCAAATCTCATTAACACATCTTTAATTTCGCTTCCATCAGTGGCATATATAAGTATGGATGGTGTGAAAGCTGAGATGTTGAAGGAAGGGGGTGTGACTGTACTTGAATGGTTGGTGAGATTGTTTAAGGTGTGTTTTGTGTTGTCATTGGTACCAGTAGATTGGGTCTGTGCATGTATTGTACCACTATATAAGGGTAAGGGAGATGTGCATGAGTGTTGTAATTCAAGAGGTATTAGTTTGTTGAGTGTAGTTGGAAAAGTGTATGGTAGAGTACTGATTAATAGGATTAAGGATAAAACAGAGAATGCAATCTTGGAAGTACAGGGTGGTATTAGAAGAGGTAGGGGTTGTATGAATCAGATTTTTACAGTTAGGCAGATATGCGAGAAATATTTAGCAAAAGGTAAGGAGGTGTATGTTGCGTTTATGGATCTGGAGAAAGCATATGATAGAGTTGATAGGGAAGCAATGTGGAATGTGATGAGGTTATATGGAGTTGGTGGAAGGTTGTTGCAAGCAGTGAAAAGTTTCTACAATGGTAGTAAAGCATGTGTTAGAATAGGAAATGAAGTGAGCGATTGGTTTCCAGTGAGAGTGGGGCTGAGACAGGGATGTGTGATGTCGCCGTGGTTGTTTAACTTGTATGTTGATGGAGTGGTGAGAGAGGTGAATGCTCGAGTGCTTGGACGAGGATTAAAACTGGTAGGCGAGAATGATCATGAATGGGAGGTAAATCAGTTGTTGTTTGCGGATGATACTGTACTGGTAGCAGACACAGAAGAGAAGCTTGACCGACTAGTGACAGAATTTGGAAGGGTGTGTGAGAGAAGGAAGTTGAGAGTTAATGTGGGTAAGAGTAAGGTTATGAGATGTACGAGAAGGGAAGGTGGTGCAAGGTTGAATGTCATGTTGAATGGAGAGTTACTTGAGGAGGTGGATCAGTTTGAGTACTTGGGGTCTGTTGTTGCAGCAAATGGTGGAGTGGAAGCAGATGTACGTCAGAGAGTGAATGAAGGTTGCAAAGTGTTGGGGGTAGTTAAGGGAGTAGTAAAAAATAGAGGGTTGGGCATGAATGTAAAGAGAGTTCTATATGAGAAAGTGATTGTACCAACTGTGATGTATGGATCGGAGTTGTGGGGAATGAAAGTGATGGAGAGACGGAAATTAAATGTGTTTGAGATGAAGTGTCTGAGGAGTATGGCTGGTGTATCTCGAGTAGATAGGGTTAGGAACGAAGTGGTGAGGGTGAGAACGGGTGTAAGAAATGAGTTAGCAGCTAGAGTGGATATGAATGTGTTGAGGTGGTTTGGCCATGTTGAGAGAATGGAAAATGGCTGTCTGCTAAAGAAGGTGATGAATGCAAGAGTTGATGGGAGAAGTACAAGAGGAAGGCCAAGGGTTTGGGTGGATGGATGGTGTGAAGAAAGCTCTGGGTGATAGGAGGATAGATGTGAGAGAGGCAAAAGAGCGTGCGAGAAATAGGAATGAATGGCGAGCGATTGTGACGCAGTTCCGGTAGGCCCTGCTGCTTCCTCCGGTGCCTTAGATGACCGCGGAGGTAGCAGCAGAAGGGGACTCAGCAGTATGAAGCTTCATCTGTGGTGGAAATGTGGGAGGTTGGGCTGTGGCACCCTAGCAGTACCAGCTGAACTCGGCTGAGTCCCTGGTTAGGCTGGAGGAACGTAGAGAGTAGAGGTCCCCTTTTTTGTTTTGTTTCTTGTTGTTGTCGGCTACCCCCCAAAGTTGGGGGAAGTGCCTTTGGTATATGGATGGATATATATATATATATATATATATATATATATATATATATATATATATATATATATATATATATATATATATTACAGTATAAACAGGTGATTTTTTCCAATAGCATTCAGAAGTTTTGGCAACAGACCATACTGAATTTAAACAGTACAATTCACTGCTAGTCGATACTTAGGAAATGCTACCTATTTTATTAGGTGTAAAAAACAATCCGCTAACAAAGACCTTAGGAGGTAAGCAATCAGCATTTATCGCAAATTACAAGTAAATTAAAAATAACAAAGGTTTAAACTTCCAGAATCATCAAAGTTCAAACTCCACAAGATCGTAAAGTTAACCTAGTCAGTTTAGCGTCAGGAAATAGCAATGAGGCATAATGAGTTTCCAGCAGCTCTGCTTACCTTGGACTCAAGTTGGATTCATGTATTTCACATGCAGATTTCCCTTTAACATCCAAACTACTTGTTATAAATCTCTTTCAAAACAAACTGATCCAATAGATTACTTTCTTCCTGAAACAAGAATTTCTGTGTTCCAGCATCAGTCCCTTTCTTGTTTGTTTAACGTTTCCAATCAATCGAGTTCCACAAACTCGCCATTTATAATAATTCGTACAGTAACCTCATTCATTTTCTCTCTTGTGCACAGGGGCGATAAAAGTCTTTTAATCAAATTCTTTTTATACATTCCTAATGCAGTTAAACTTTACATAACTCAGTAACCCATTCAATTACACTTTTAATAAAATCAACTCTATTATTATGTATGGAATTCAAAACTTAGAGGTGGAGCATATTTTGTCAGGAGAAGAATAAAGGAAAAAGAGAGAGAGAGAGAGAGAGAGAGAGAGAGAGAGAGAGAGAGAGAGAGGGAGAGAGAGAGAGAGAGAGAGAGAGAGAGAGAGAGAGAGAGAGAGAGAGAGAGAGAGAGAGAGAGAGAGAGAGAGAGAGAGAGAGGGAGAGAGAGAGAGAGAGAAAAAAAAATCTATTTTTTGAGTGTTACTCTTCAAGGTGAAAGCTATTTGGGATAAGAAAATCTTGGAAGTGAACTGGAAATGAGAAATTGTTTGGTGAGTAAATAAAGGAAATTACATGGATTAGAGTATAATGCCAAGTTGCAATAGTGCGCGAGCGCATTAAGAATAGGGATCAGGCCCATTTACGGCCTTACTACGATCAATACTTTTTGCCTGATAATACAGAAGTTTTGTTTACTCAGATAGGCTATTTGTACAAAATTACCTTCCAAGAAGCACTAGGTTGATTTTTTTTTCTTTTCTTTTGTATCTCAGCGATTTATTTCTTGCATATCAGCATTATATACACACCGAGATGAGAGTAATTTCTATTTATAAATAATGGAGTTTCCTCTGCAATAAAAGTTAATTCTTGAAAATCTGCTGAAATTAAAGGGCTTTTGTATAAGTCTTTTAGAAGCACTACCATATTTTCTTCATGGGTTCACGACCTGAACACTTTCGGGACACTATTAAAATTAAATTCATTCCGAGAAGGCCTCCTTTAAGCCATGGAAAAAATTTACAATGTGCTTCACTCTACTGCTATTCAAACCATTAAAAGAAATGTATACCGCCTTCTGAGAAAGTCTTTAGAAGTGTACTAAGAACAGGTTCCTCTTTCTGTGGCGAAGAACAAAAGGGACTAATACTGTGTGAAAGGAAAACTTGCTAACTTTGCTCATAGCCCCTTTCATTATCATTATTACAATGCTTCGAATTCCACAGGGAATATTGCGATACATTTTATTTACCGAAAGAGGTTCCAAGATTCTCTAGTTGCTCACTGGCATATTTATAAGAGTATTATGGGAAATGAAAAATTATTTACATTAACTTTTGAAAACATTACCCTCATCATATCATTATTACAATTTGGTGGAGATTTTTTTTTATCATTCATGCATCCCATTTCCCATATGCCCAATATGCTTTTGCTATCAGTTTCTTATCTTTACGATATAATATTAAATTTAATTTGTTAAATCTACTTTTCATCATTTCTACTTCTTATCGTACAGATTCTACACTCCCTTTAAAGTATACTAATAATTTGTTAATTCATTATGTAACCTCCATTTATGTTCAATCAATTGAGGATTAAGTTTCTTTCATAAAGTATACATTCCTCTTCTCTTTTCCCTTTACGAATACCTATTCTTATAGACCCTGTATCCAATGCGCTCCTCATTTCAAAATGTCTTCGTCTTCATCATCTCTCTTTTACCAGTTTCCTGTCATGATCACAGGCACAGATGGAGCAGGGGTTATGGTCCCCGGACCCCCAAGCACAAGTATGAGAGTGACAGGAACAGGGGAAGAGATGCATAGCACGCTTGACTGGGTTGGGGATCGGGGTAACCCCGAGAATCCGGGTCACACAACATTTTAAGCACCATGGCCAACTTTTTCCCAATCTCTATCTCACTGCCTTCCAGTGCCAGAGCTTTTTCCATGAGTACTTGTCATTCTACGAGACTCAACAGTCCTTTTAGGATTAGGGAGACACCATTGTGTTCACTGACAATAGGGGCAAAACAAAGCCTTTCACCATAGGCGTCACCACAGGACACACTGGCACTGGGGAGACCAGGGGAAAGATAGCCTTGGCTACATGCTCTTTTAAGTCATGGAGGGCCTACCTGAAAGACACACGGAAGCCCATCACTCCCATAGGTTAAACTCGTCCTTTTGAGGCAAATGAAGCTTCCAATTTCTGAAGGGATGCGGCAAACACTGGGGGAATCGCACACAGCACCAGAACCTGAAAACCCAGCTGATGCAGTTCTAAGGACTCCTTGTAACTAGCAAATACTCTCTGGGAGGCGAACCAGGGGTATTATGTACAGGGCAGCGGCAACAAAAACTTCTACTGACGAGACAAAGTGAAAGACTTCTTCAGTGACTTTTTGGGAGATGCCAAGAGACACATCCTAAGGCATATAGGTGCCACTGCATAGGAAGCCATAACCAGTACTCGGCACCCTACAAAATGCACAAAGTGCGGATCTACAGCCGGTTTACTCAAAGCAGTTACAATATTCACAGTTTCCCAGCCAAGTACAAAGTTTTTGCTTTAAATCCATTACAAACGAAAAAAACAGCCAGCATTCACTTCATGAAATATAGATCCTCGTCAAATTACCCAACAACCGCTCAAGTTAGAGCTGAAAACATATCCCTATTTAAAGGATAATAGATTCCAGCATAGTGATGAATAGTGGCCAACCCCCAGACATGAATACAGACATGTATGAGGCCTTTGTTATATAATGGAAGAGAAACAGCTGCATTTGTTGTTGTATATAGCTCATGCATGTCTGCATTCATGTCGGGTTTGTCCACTATTCATCACCGCGCTTCCAGTGCGGTTTGGTGAAGCGAGATTTTCATCTCATTGCTCACAGTACCCCAACCTAATGTGGGTGGCCCCGACTAGTTAAGCTTTGCTGATATTGGCGATTTGCAAAGCCTTTCACCACGTTGAGGTAACCCCACTCAGAAAAGGATATATATAAATATATATATATATATATATATATATATATATATATATATATATATATATATATATATATATATATATATATATATATATATATATATATATATATATATTAAGCTAAGGTAGAACCTTATTTGGAAAAACATGAAGCCTTAAGCCCAAGGGCTCCAATAGGGAAAATAGCCCAGTGAGAAAAGGAAACGATGAAATAAATAAACTACATGAGGTCTATTGAACAATGAAAATAAAATATTTTAAGAACATTAGCAATATTATATCTGTCATATCTAAACAATAACAACTTCAAAAAAAAAAAAAAGATGAGGAGAAATAGGAAAGAATAGTATACCGAGTGTACCCTTAAGCAAAAAGACTCAAGGACACTAACCAAGACTAGTGACCAAAGGATTGATTTTGACGTGTTCTTCTCCTAGAAGAACTGATTGCCATAGCTAACGAACTCAGTACTCCTTATCAAAAGAAAAGTAGCCACTGAACAATCACAGTGCAGTAGTTAGCCCCATAAAGTGAAGAATTGTTTGGTAATCTCATTGTTGTCAGGTGTATAAGGAGGAAGGAGAATGTGGAAAGAATATTCCAGGTGATTCGGGGTATGTATGTATGTATGTATGTATGTATGTATATATATATATATATATATATATATATATATATATATATATATATATATAAATAAATAAATAAATAATATATATATATATATATATATATATATGTGTGTGTGTGTGTGTGTGTGTGTGTGTGTGTGTGTGTGTGTAGGCTAAACGCTCATAAACGGTTATGTTTGAAAGCAATAAAATTCACTATTCAAACCACTTTGCGAGCTTAACAGTTTTGTTAAGTGGTGTGGATTCCAAAATGGATTTGAACAAATAACTGAATTTCCCCTGGAAGTTCAACGTATATTGAAATGAAAGATAACGCTATTTCTTACATTTTCATGAAAGAAAAAAACAACCTGGTGTGTTTGCTTTTATTGATTTTCTACAAGATAGACGAATTAATTACATATCATCGTTAATAATCAATATCCTTTAATTTCGTTTTAAATTGTAGAAACAAATATACGGATTCTCTAAATCCTTCTCACTAACACGTTGTCAGAGCTATAACTTTATATCATAGTTATAACAATTGTATTTCTTTACGGTCGACCTAATAGAAATTCAATGTTTTTGTTTGCTATGACATTTTAATTTCACAAACTTTTTTTTTATGTTTAAACATCATTAGAAATATGTTCAATAGCTCATCTACTACATGTAATTTTTCAAAAAGTACAATTTGAGTTCTCTAATTATTTCTAGTACTCCCAGGTGAGATTCGATTTTACAGATATACACGTTCATCATATTCACCACTGGGATCCTTCCACCTCAATGTTGTCCATCGCTTTGTTTGATCAACTTATCAGCCATTGTTTCAAGAAGCTCGTCCTGCCTGTTTCCACCAACAATGTTTTTGTTTGTCGGCATTTCAAAGTCAATATATCGTACCAACGTCATTTCATCTTACATGTTCGCATTAGTTCGCAATTTTCATCTTGTCTAGAAACACATGTTTAAGTCTTCGGTTTAACATCTCAAGTTCATCCGCCGAGCGACAACAAGAACTGTCACACTTATAGCGTGAGTTTCTGTCCATTCTCATTTTAATTTGTTGGACGGAACTTACGGTCTATTACACTTCTTATTCCTGATCTGGATATTAATCTCTGGCACCTTCGTTTGCTTAGTTCGTTATGCATGTTGCCAAGAGATTTTTTTTTCTTCATAATTCTGACCATCCTTTACCATTAGATCTTCCTGGAGAGTACCATCTTGTTCGTAATACAGTTGATTCTAATAGCCATGCCTTCTCCATCAGGAAGCTCAATACTATATATTATTCTAGAATTTTTATTCCAGCTGTGACAAAGTTGTGGAATAATCTTCCTAATCAGGTAGTTGAATCAGTAGAACTTTATAAGTTCAAACTTGCTGCAGTGTAGTTTATATATGAAAAATTTGTTTTAAAGTTACCTTTTTTAAATATTTTATTTTATCTTAGTATTTAAGTACTTCTCATAGTTTATTTATTTCCTTTTCTCATTGGGCTGTTTTTCCCTGTTGGAGCCCTTCGAGCTTATAGCATCCTACTTTTCCAAATAGGATTGCAGATTAGCTAATAATAATAATAATAATAATAATAATAATAATAATAATAATAATAATAATATGGCAAATCCGTTAAATCTCTTCCTGAAGATATGAAACTTCCGTGTAGTGGTGGAAGATCAAAATACGATCTTCTCATTGGAAAGTGATAAGCTATTCAGATGGACTTTTGCATTATCCAGTGGCAGAAGAATGTTTTGTAAACTTTGATTCCGTCAGTGATTAACAGACCTTAATCCACTTCATAAACAGCTGTAAAGTCATTCAAGTTTTCCTATTGTATTAAAATTTCACGTTATTGGTAAATACTTCACATTTGAGTTTCCAAAACAGCAGAATGTAGCACATTTGCTTTTCAATAAAGGCTTCTTAAATACACCCTTCTTGTTAAAGCAAAGCATAATGGCAATCCTCTCTCTAGATTGTTTACCCCTTTGTACCAATAGCCTCTGATCCAAAGAAACTTATCTGGAAGAGCTCAGTAAGACAATCCTGTATTGCCAATGTTGTACATATCATAGATCGCACCAAGCAATAATGTCAGGTACCTTCTTGCAACATTCATTCATGGTTGTATGAGAAACACTGGTGCTTTGTCCATAAACCGAAGCAAAGTCGATTTGCCTTCGTCTTAAATCTGTTCAACCATCTATTGAATGCTTTAAAATTAAATCACCTTCCAATAATCCAAGTTGTCTATACACTAATGCCAGTTCTTGAAGCATGGGTCCTGATACAAGATCGTGCAACCTGAAATCACTCCCACATCACATGTGTAATTCTTCAACAGGTGTTTACTTAATTGTTTCCTGTCACTGATAAATGTTCTTTAATATAACCCCCAAGCAGCTAAACGTTATATTTTATAGCTTTATCTGGAAGTCTCTGTTTACGTATCAGACTTTAACCATCATTTAGTTTTATTGGTTCAATTTTCTCTTTTGGGGTTGATAGCTTGTCCGTCATAAAACTATATTCATGATAACATGTTAAAAATAGAAAAAATAACTTTAATTATAAACTTAATGATGAAAAGTCTTAAAACTTTTACTGACTGTCCCGTCCTAAGACCGTCTTAATTGCATTACGATTTTTTTAAGAGCCAATTAAATTTCCTGGATATAAATCTCCCCTATCATCTAATTATGAAATTTGTTAACTGTACTCAATAATCCTTTAATCAGCTTTAACTAAAGCATTTAATCATTCATAATCAACGAAAGAGCAGCTCATTACATAAACAAGCAAATTAGCAACATTACCGTTTTTCACACCTATCACAACATGCAGCAAAACGGCTGTCGTCACACAAAATGACTGATACACAGTCACACTTGACTGGCTTGTGGTCGCAAAATTGGACAGTGATTAATAAACAAAGGCCAAATTAGCACTTTGAAGTGTGGCTGTTATATTAACTAACGAGGCAGTCTCTTTATCTAACCTAGGATTCATTAATTAATAGGTGATATTGGCTTTGTCTTTTTTTTTTTTTTTTTGGCAGCAAAGAATAAATTCACGTTGTATAAACTGTATAAAATTATACATTAACTGAATATCATAAAATGTTACACTTCAACTTCCATTTACAGATTTGACTCAAAATGGGTCCCATCCGTTATCTTCTATACTAAACTATACTACTTTTTGGTAGAAGCCTTCATCTATCTAGCCTTTTCACGTTTTCCTGGCCTTCCTTAACGGTATCTGTCCTGCTAATTCCCTATTTACTGCTTTTCAGACCAACTCCTCCTCATGACATGTTCAAACCGTCAAACTCCTGTTGTCGCCAATTTTTTGCAGCTTCTCGAAACTACATCTCTCCATCAATACCTTGTTCATAATATGATCATTCCATCCTTCTCTCTATGTTTCTTCCATTTTCCATGTGTCTGTTGCATAAAATAGTACAGACCCTACATAGGGTACCCATTGTAAGTCTTTGCTCTCTCTACTAATGAAACTTTACTTACATGAGGTCTGGCAATCTTTCCACGTCATCCATGTTCCAGCCATCCTATTTCTTACTGCACTACAATCCTACATCAGTGCAGTTTCAAGGTACCGGAGGTACTTTACTTCATTTAAGACTTGTCCATCTAACACAGCAGGATTCTCAATTTCTTACACTTCCCCATTTAAAGTTTCAAAGGCCTCTCGTGAATGGTGGAGGCAAGGAACAGTGACATTGCCCTGGAGACTGATCATATATACATATGATTAGCACCCAGGCCCTCTCTTCACCAGTGCTAGGAAGGACATGCAACGGCTGCTGATGACTTAGCAGATAGACCTACAGGCTCCCACAAACCTCCCATCCTTTGCTCACAAGGATGGTGAGGTTGCAGCAACCAAACAAAATAAGTTTGAGCGGGACTCGAACCCCAGTGAACGTTACCACATCGGCCACCACAACCCTAGTTTGCTCTATTTTAATATTTTCAGCATCTGCAATCTTCTACTCAGGCAAACTTTATATTACTCTATTTTGACAGTCTGTTACATCTAGATGGTACATACATTAGTTCAAGACTTTTACCAAAACAACTGGATGGCCACTTTCCAATTTGTACTTTTAGTCATGGATTCCTTTTCAATGATCATTAGCTTCGTTTGCTCAAGGTAATTTCTAAGTGTTCTCCTCCCCTATTCCAGTCTTCCACCTTTTAAACATGTCCACTACCACCTCGGATTCTGCTGTTCCCATTAGTCGTTTGTAGAACAAGGTGTGAAACGTGAGAAAAATCTAGACATAACAGTCGTAACTACAGAAACTTGAACTTTTTTATATACCTACACAAAATTCTCCATATCAATAACTCCCTTGGTATTATATAAAATGGCTTCTCTAGCTCTATAAATGCATAATAATGTTCGATTTCATTTCAGCCTCTTTTCTTATTGCTAACTTATAATGAAGACGGCATCTACTGTATGTTTCTTTTTGATGAAACTGAACTGCTATTCCCCCATCTTCACCATGTCTTTCGAAAAACATTAAATGAATGTTCTTTTGATTTGCATTAAGTCTTCCTTTACCTGCAGAACATCTACTTAAGCTTTCAAGTGTTTTCCTCCTTATACCCAACACTTCCAGATGCAGAATTATCACCACCAAATTTTCTTCCTCTATTTCCTCAAGATTTCTTAAAAGGCAAAACACACTTATATCCTGACACTCATTAACAAGATTGTCGCATCATCATTACCAGCCAGCGTATTCCCAAAGCTTGAAGCCTCTTTTAACACATCTTTAATTTCGTTTCCATCAGTAAGATATATATATATATATATATATATATATATATATATATATATATATATATATATATATATATATATATATATATATATATATATATATATACATATATATATATATACACATATATATATATATATATATATATATATATATACATATATATATATATATATATATATATATATATATATATATATATATATTCCAAGTCACTTCCCCCAGTTTTGGCTGGTAGCCGACTTCAACAAATAAAATAACAGGGACCTTTACTCTCTACACTCCTCCCGGCCTGACGAGGGACTCAACAGAGTTCGGCTGGTACTGCTAGGGTGTCACAGCCCACCCTACCCCGTTATGCACCACACATGAAGCTTCATAACGCTGAATCCCTTACTGCTGCTACCTCCGCCGTCATCCAAAGCTACCGGAGGAAGCAGCGGCCCTATCGGAACTGGAACTGTGTAACAATCGCTCGCCATTCATTCCTATTTCTAGCACGCTCTCTTGCCTCTCTCACATCTATCCTCCTATCACTCAGAGATTTCTTCATTCCATCCATCCATCCAAACCTTGGCCTTCTTCTTGTACTTCTCGCATCAACTTTTGCATTCATCACCTTCATTAGCAAACAGCCATTTTCTGCTCTCTCAACCAGCCCAAACCACCTCAACACATTCATATCCACTCAAGCTACTAACTCATTTCGTACACCCGTTCTCACCCTCACTACATTGTTCTTAACCCTGTCTACTCGAGATACACCAGCCATACTCCACAGACACTTCATCTCAAACACATTCAATTTCTGTCTCTCCGTCACTTTCATTCACCACAACTCCGATCCATACTTCACAGTTGGTACAATCACTCTCTCATACAGAACTCTCTACATTCATGCCCAACCCTCTATTCATTACCACTGCCTTCACTACCCCCAACACTTTGCATCCTTCATTCACTCCCTGACATACATCTGCTTCCACTATATCATTTGCTGCAACAACAGACCCCATATATATATATATATATATATATATATATATATATATATATATATATATATATATATACACATACATATATATAGTGTATATACATATACATATACATTACAAATATATATATATATATATATATATATATAATATATATATATATATGTAAATATAAACTGAGGATTCTTTCCAATATAGGCATTCAGATGTATTGATAACAGACGATACTAAATTTAAACCGTACAATTCACTGCTAATCGATAATTAGCAAATGCTACCCATTTTCCTAGGCGTGTAAAACATAATCCTCTAACACAGACCTTAGGAGGCAAGTAATCACCATTTATCGCAAATTACAAGTAAATTAAAAATAACAAAGGTTTAAACTTCCAGAATCATCAAAGTTCAAGCTCAACAAGATCGTAAAGTTAACCTCGTCAGTTTAGCGTCAGAAATAGGAATGAGGCATAATGAGTTTCCAGCAGCTCTGCTTACCTTGGACTCAAGTTGGATTCATGTATTTCACATGCAGATTTCCCTTTAACATCCAAACTACTTGTTATAAATCTCTTTCAAAACAAACTGATCCACTCGATTACTTTCTTCCTGAAACAAGAATTTCTCTGTTCCAGCATCAGTCCCTTTCTTGTTTGTTTAACATTTCCAATCAATCGTGTTCCACAAACTCGCCATTTATAATAATTCGTATAGTAACCTCATTAATTTTCTCCCTTACGCACGGGGACGATAAAAGTCTTTTAATCAAACTATTTGTATACATTCCTTCTGCAGTTAAACTTTACATAACTCGGTAACCCATTCAATCATAAAATTACCACCAGATGGGAGAATTTCACTTTTAATAAAATCAACTCTATTATAATGTTGGGAATTCAAAACTTAGAGGTGGAGCATATTTTGTCAGGCGAAGAATAAACGACAGAGAGAGAGAGAGAGAGAGAGAGAGAGAGAGAGAGAGAGAGAGAGAGAGAGAGAGAGAGAGAGAGAGAGAGAGATAAATCTATTTCTTGAGTGTTACTCTTCAAGGTGAAAGCTATTTGGGATAAGAAAATCTTGGAAGTGAACTGGAAATGAGAAATTGTTTGGTGAGTAAATAAAGAAAATTACATGGATTAGAGTATAATGCCAAGTTGCAATAGCGCGCGAGCGCATTAAGAATAGGGATCAGGCCCATTTACGGCCTTACTACGATCAATACTTTTTGCCTGATAATACAGAAAGTTTTGTTTACTCTGATAGGCTATTTGTCCAAAATTACCTTCCAAGAAGCACTAGGTAGAATTTTTTTTTGTAACTCAGCAATTTATTTCTTGAACATCAGCATTATATACACACCCGAGATAATAGTAATTTCTATTTTTAAATAATGGAGTTTCCTCTGCAATTAAAGTCAATTCTTCAAAACCTGCTGAAATTAAAGGGCTTTTGAATAAGTGTTTTAGAAGCACTTCCATATTTTCTTTATGGGTTCACGACCTGAACACCTTCGGGAGACTATTAAAATTAAATTCATTCCGAGAAGGCCTCCTTTTAGCCATGGAAATAATCTACAATGTGCCTCACTCCACTACAATTCAAACCATTAAAAGAAATGTATACTGCCTTCTGAGAAAGTCTTTAGAAGTGTACTAAGAACAGGTTCCTCTTTCTGTGGCGAAGAACAAAAGGGACTAATACTGTGTGAAAGGAAAACTTGCTAACTTTGCTCATAGCCAATTTCATTATCATTATTGCAATGCTTCGAATTCCACAGGGAATATTGCCAAACATTTTATTTACCGAAAGAGGTTCCGAGATTCTCTAGTTGCTCACTGGCATATTTATATGAGTATTAAGTGAAATGAAAAATTATTTATATTAACTTTTGAATACATTTTCCTCATCATATCATTATTACAATCTGGTAAAGATCTTTTTTTTTTATTATTCATGCATCCCATTTCCCATGTGCCCAATATGCTTTTGCTATCAGTTTCTTATCTTTACGATATAATATTCTATTCAATTTGTTAAATCTACTTTTCATCATTTCTACTTCTTATCGTACAGATTCTACACTCCCTTTAAAGCATACTAATAATTTGTCAATTTATTATGTAACCACAATTTATGTTCAATCGATTTAACATTAAGTGTCTTACATAATGTATACATTCATCTTCTCTTTTTCCTTTACGAATACCAATTTTTATAGACCCTGTATCCAATGCGCGCCTCATTTCAAAATTTCTACGTCTTCGTCATCTCTCTTTTACCAGTTTCCTGTCATGATCACAGGCACAGATGGAGCAGCGGTTATGGTCCCCGGACCCCCAAGCACTAGTATGAGAGTGACAGGAACAGGGGAAGAGATGCCTAGCACGTTTGACTGGGTTGGGATCGGGGTAACCCCGAGAATCAGGGTCACACAACATTTTAAGCACCACGGCCAACTATTTCCCAATCTCTATCTCACTGCCTCCCAGTGTCAGAGCTTTTTCCATGAGTACTTGTCATTCTACGAGACTTAACAGTCCTTTTAAGATTAGGGAGGCAACAAAGTGTTCACTGACAATGGGGGCAAAACAAAGCCTTTCACCATAGGCATCACCACAGGATACACTGGCACTGGGGAGACCAGGGGAAAGATAGCCTTGGTTACATGCTCTTTTAGGTCATGGAGGGCCTACCTGAAAGACACACGGAAGCCCATCACTCCCATAGGTTAAACTCGTTCTTTTGAGACAAATGAAGCTTCCAATTTCTGAAGGGATGCGGCAAACACTGGGGGAATCGCACACACCACCAGCACCTGAAAACCCAGCTGATGCAGTTCTGAGGACTCCTTGTAACTAGCAAATACTCTCTGGGAGGCGAACCAGGGGTGTTATGTACAGGGCAGCGGCAACAAAAACTTCCACTGAAGAGGCAAAGTGAAAGACTTCTTCAGTGACTTTTTGGGAGATGCCAAGAGACACATCCTAAGGTATATAGGTGCCACTGCATAGGAAGGCATAACCTGTACTCGGCACCCTACAAAATCCACAAAGTGCGGATCTACAGCCGGTTTACTCAAAGCAGTTACAATGTTCACTCTTTCCCCGTCAAGTACAAAGTTTTTGCTTTAAATCCATTACAAACGAAAAAAACAGCCAGCATTCACTTCATGAAATATAGATCCTCGTCAAATTACCTAACAGCCGCTCAAGTTAGAGCTGAAAACATATCCCTATTTAAAGGATAATAGATTCCAGCATGGTGATGAATACTGGCCAAACCCCAGACATGAATACAGACATGTATGAGGCCTTTGTCATATAATGGACGAGAAACAGCTGCATTTGTTGTTGTATATAGCTCATGCATGTCTGCATTCATGTCGGGTTTTTCCACTATTCATCACCGCGCTAGCCAGTGTGGTTTGGTGAAGGGAGATTTTCGTCTCATTGCTCACAGTACCCCAACCTAATGTGGGTGGCGCCGACTAGTTGAGCTTTGCTGATATTGGCGATTTGCAAAGCCTTTCACCAAGTATAGGTAACCCCACTCAGAAAAGGATATACTGTATTTATATATATATATATATATATATATATATATATATATATATATTTCAAATAAGCCATATATATTAATACATTAAAGTCTGGATGCTCTTAACGACCTCGGGATCAGAGCCCCAGGCGGAATCACCCAAAGACTATAATATCAGACCGGCCGGGATTTGAACCCTCGTCCAGGATATCTGTATGCCATTGGAGGTCAGAGCCCCAGGCAGAATCACCCAAAGACTATAATATCAGACCGGCCGGGATTTGAACCCTCGTCCAGGATATCTGTATGCCAGTGACCACTGGCATACAGATATCCTGGACGAGGGTTCAAATCCCGGCCGGTCTGATATTATAGTCTTTGGGTGATTCCGCCTGGGGCTCTGATCCCGAGGTCGTTAAGAGAATCCAGACTTTAATGTATTAATATATATGGCTTATTTGAAATATGAAAGAAACACGTTTAAATGTACAAAAATTATCATATATATATATATATATATATATATATATATATATATATATATATATATATATATATATATATATATTAAGCTAAGGTAGAACCTTATTTGGAAAAGCAGGAAGCCTTAAGCCCAAGGGCTCCAATAGGGAAAATAGCCCAGTGAGAAAAGGAAACGATGAAATAAATAAACTACATGAGGTTTAATGAACAATCAAAATAAAATATATTAAGAACATTAACAATATTATATCTTTCATATATAAACAATAACAACTTCAAAAAAAAAAAAAGAGGAGGAGAAATAAGAAAGAATAGTATACCGAATGTACCCTCAAGCAAAAAGACTCAAGGACACTAACCAAGACTAGTGACCAAAGGATTGATTTTGACGTGTTCTTCTCCTAGAAGAACTGATTGCCATAGCTAACGAGAGACTCATTACTCCTTATCAAAAGGAAAGTAGCCACTGAACAATCACAGTGCAGTAGTTAGCCCCTTAAAGTGAAGAATTGTTTGGTAATCTCATTGTTGTCAGGTGTATAAGGACGGAGGAGAATGTGGAAAGAATATTCCAAGCGATTCGGGGCATGTATGTATGTATGTATGTATGTATGTATTAATTTATGTATGTATGTATGTATTTATGTATGTATGTATATGTATATGTATATATAAATATATAAATATATATATATATATATACTGTATATATATATATATATATATATATATATGTGTGTGTGTGTGTGTGTGTGTGTGTGTGTAGGCTACACGCTCATAAACGGTTATGTCTGAAAGCAATAAAATCCACTATTCAAAGCACTTTGCGAGCTTAACAGTTTTGTTAAGTGGTGTGGATTTCATAATGGATTTGAACAAATAACTGAATTTCTCCTGAAAGTTCAACGTATATTGAAATGAAAGATAACGCTATTTCTTACATTTTCATGAAAGAAAAAAACAACAACCTGGTGTGTTAGCTTTTATTGATTTTCTACAAGACAGATGAATTAATTACACATCATCGTTAATATCAATATCCTTTAATTTCGTTTTAAATTGTATAAACAAATATACGGATTCTCTAAATCCTTCTCACTAACACGTTGTCAGAGCTATAACTTTATATCATAGTTATAACAATTGTATTTCTTTACGGTCGACCTAATAGAAATTCAATGTTTTTGTTTGCTATCACATTTTAATTTCACAAACTTTTTTTATGTTTAAATATCATTAGAAATATGTTCAATAGCTCATCTACTACATGTAATTTTTTAAAAAGTGCAATTTGAGTTCTCTAATTATTTCTAGTACTCCCAGGTGAGATTCGATCTTACAGGCATACACGCTCCTCATATTCAACATTGGGATCCTTCCACCTCAATGTTGTCCATCGCTTTGTTTGATCGACTTATCAGCGATTGTTTCAAGAAGCTCGTCCTGCCTGTTGTGACAACAATGTGTTTGTTTGTCGGCATTTTAATGTCAACATATCGTATCAACGTCATTTCATCTTACATGTTCGCATTAGTTCCCAATTTTCATCTTGTATAGACATACATGTTTAAGTCTCCGGTTTAACATCCCGAGTTGATCCACCGAACGACAACAAGAACTGTCACACTTATAGCGTGAGTTTCTGTCCATTCTCATTTTAATTTGTTGGACGGAACTTACGGTCTATTAAACTTCTTATTCCTGATCTAGATATTAATCTCTGGCACCTTCGTTTACTTAGCTCGTTATGCATGTTGCCAAGAGATTTTTTTTCTTAATTCTGACCATCCTTTACCATCAGATCTTCCTGGAGAGTACCATCCTGTTCGTAATACAGTTAAATTATAATGGTCATGCCTTCTCCATCAGGAAGCTCAATACTATACAATATTCTAGAATTTTTATTCCAGCTGTGACAAAGTTGTGGAATGATCTTCCTAATTAGGTAGTTGAATCAGTAGAACTTTATAAGTTCAAACTTGCAGCAAAGGTTTTTATGTTGAACAGGCTTGCATAAGTCTCATTTTTTAGTTTATATATGAAAAATTTGTTTTAAAATTACTTTTTTTTTAAATATTCTATTTCATCTGAGTATTTAATTACTTCTCATAGTTTATTTATTTCCTTTTCTCATTGGGGTATTTGTCCCTGTTGGAGCCCTTGAGCTTATAACATCCTGCTTTAGATCTTACTAGGGTTGTATTAGCTAATAATAATAATAATAATAATAATAATAATAATAATAATAATATAGCAATCCGTTAAATCTCTTCCCGTAGGTATGAAACTTCCGAGCAGTGGTGGATGGTCAAAATACGATCTTCTCATTGGAAAGTGATAAGCTATTCAGATGGACTTTAGCATTATCCAGTAACAGAAGAACGTTTTGTAAACTTTGATTCAGTCAGTGATTAACAGTCCTTAATCCACTTCATAAACATCTAAAAAGTCATCCAAGTTTTCCTTTCAAACTTTCACGTTACTGGTAAATACTTCATATTCAAGTTTCCAAAGCAGCAGGATGTAGCACATTTACTTTTCAATAAAGGCTTCTTAAATACACCCTCCTTGTTAACTCAAAACCATAATGGCAATCATCTCTCTAGATTGTTTACCCATTTTAACTATTCGCCTCAGATCAATTCCTGGTTCATAATAAGATCTTTCCATCACTCTCTCAAAGTATCTTCCATTTTTCATATGTTTGTTGCACAAAGTAGTACAGACCCTATATAGGATACCCATTTTAAGTCTTTGCTCTCTCTAGTAATGGAACTTTATTTATCTGTGGTCTGGCAATCATTCCACGTCATCCTTGTTCCAGCCATCCTTTTTCTTACTGCCTTAAAATCCTACTTCAGTGCAGTTTCAAGGTACCAGAAGTACTCTACTTCATTTCAGACTTGTCTATCTAACACAGCAGGATTCTCAATTTCTCACAATTCCCCATTTAAAAGTTTAAAAGCCACTCACGAATGGTAGAGGCAAAGGACAATGATATTGCCCTATCGAGCATGACAAAGCCCTAGACTAGAGGCTCACCATATATGCATATGACTAGCTCCAAAGCCCCCTCTCCACGCAAGCTACGACCAAGGACGGCCAGGCAATGGCTGATGATGACTCAGCAGATAGTCCTATAGGCTCCCCCAAACCCCCATTCTTAGCACACATGGATGGTGAGGTTGCAGCAACCAATGAAACTAACGAGTTGGAGCAGGACTGGAAGCCCAGTCAGGGACGTTACCACATAGGCCACCACAACCCTAATTTGCTCTAGTTTAATATTTTAAGCATCTGCAATCCTCTACTCCAGGCAAACTTTATATTCACCTATTCTGACAATCTGTTGCATCAAAACAGTAGTGTTTAGTCCAAGACTTTCACCAAAACAACAACATGGCCATTTTCCAATTTGTATTTTTTGTCTTTGAATCCTTTTCGGCGATCATTAGCTTCGTTTGCTGAAGGTAATTTTAAGGATTCTACACCACTATTCCAGTCATCCAGATTTTAAACATTTCCACCCCCACCTCGGATTCCTGGTGTTCCTAATAGTCCTATGTAGAGCAAGGAGTGACACTAACGAAAAATCTAGATATAAGTCTTAACTACAGAAACCTTTAATTTACCTACTCAAAAGTCTCCATGATGATAACTCCCTTGGTATTATACAAAATGCCTTCTCTAACTCTATAAATGCACAGTAATGTTCAATTACATTTCAGCCTCTTTTCCTATTGCTATCTTATAATAAAGACGGCATCTACTGTACGTTTCTATTTAATGCTCAAAATATATCAGCATGTCTTTCAAAAACCTTAAATGAATGTTCTTTTAATTTGCATTAAAGTCTTCCTTTACCTGCACAACATCTATTCAACTTTCAAGTGCTTTCCTCCTTATACCCGACACTTCCAGATGCAGAATTATCACCACCAAATTTTCTTCCTCCATTTCCTCAGGATGACTAAAAAGGCAAAACACACTTATATCCTGACACTCGTTAACAAGATTGCCGCATCATTATTACCAGCGTACTCCCCAAGCTCAAATCTCATTTAACACATCTTTAATTTCGCTTCCATCAGTGGCAAATATATATATATATATATATATATATATATATATATATATATATATATATATATATATATATAAATATAAATATAAATATAAATATAAATATAAATATAAATATAAATATAAATATATATATATATATATATATATGAGTATAAACTGGTATTTTTTCCAATAGCATTCAGAAGTTCTGGCAACAGACGATACTAAATTTAAACCATACAATTCACTGTTAATTGATAATTAGCAATTGCTACCCATTTTCCTAGGTGTGTAAAAAACAATAGGCTAACAAAGACCTTAGGAGGCGACTAATCAGCATTTATCGCAAATTACAAGTAAAATAAAAATAACAAAGGTTTAAACTTCCCGAATCATCAAAGTTCAAGCTCCACAAGATCGCAAAGTTTAACTCGTCAGTTTAACATCAGGAAATAGGAATGAGGCATAATGAGTTTCCAGCAGCTCTGCTTACCTTGGACTCAAGTTGGATTCATGTATTTCACATGCAGATTTCCCCTTAACATCCAAACTACTTGTTATAAATCTCTTTCAAAACAAACTGATCCAATAGATTATTTTCTTATTGAAACAAGAATTTCTCTGTTCCAGCATCAGTCCCTTTCTTGTTTGTTTAACGTTTCCAATCAATCGTGTTCCACAAACTCGCCATTTATAATAATTCGTACAGTAACCTCATTAATTTTCTCTCTTATGCACAGGAACGATAAAAGTCTTTTAATCAAACTCTTTGTATACATTCCTTCTGCAGTTAAACTTTACATAACTCGGTAACCCATTCAATCATAAAATTACCACCAGATGGGAGAATTTCACTTTTAATAAAACCAACTATTATAATGTTGGGAATTAAAAACTTAGAGATGGAGTATATTTTGTCAGGCAAAGAATAAACGAGAGAGAGAGAGAGAGAGAGAGAGAGAGAGAGAGAGAGAGAGAGAGAGAGAGAGAGAGAGAGAGAGAGAGAGAGAGAGAGAGAGAGAGATCTATTTCTTGAGTGTTACTCTTCAAGGTGAAAGCTATTTGGGATAAGAAAATCTGGGAAGTGAACTGGAAATGAGAAATTGTTTGGCGAGTAAATAAAGGAAATTACATGGATTAGAGTATAATGCCAAGTTGCAATAGTGCGCGAGCGCATTAAGAATAGGGATCAGGCCCATTTACGGCCTTACTACGATCAATACTTTTTGCCTGATAATACAGAAAGTTTTGTTTACTCTCATAGGCTATTTGTCCAAAGAAGCACTAGGTAGAATTTTTTTCTATTGTTTTTGGTAACTCGGCAATTTATTTCTTGAACATCAGCATTAAATACACACCGAAATAATAGTAATTTTTATTTTTAAATAATGGAGTTTCCTCTGCAATAAAAGTTAATTCTTCAAAACCAGCTGAAATTAAAGGGTTTTTGAATAAGTCTTTTAGAAGCACTTCCATATTTTCTTCATGGGTTCACGACCTGAACACTTTCGGGACACTATTAAAATTAAATTCATTCCAAGAAGGCCTCCTTTTAGCCATGGAAATAATGTACAATGTGTCTCACTCTACTGCTATTCAAATCATTAAAAGAAATGTATACCGCCTTCTGAGAAAGTCTTTAGAAGTGTACTAAGAACAGGTTCCTCTTTCTGTGGCGAAGAACAAAAGGGACTAATACTGTGTGAAAGGAAAACTTGCTAACTTTGCTCATAGCCCCTTTCATTATCATTATTACAATGCTTCGAATTCCACAGGGAATATTGCCATACATTTTATTTACCGAAAGAGGTTCCAAGATTCTCTAGTTGCTCACTGGCATATTTATAAGAGTGAAATGGAAAATTATTTACATTAATTTCTGAATACATTATCCTCATCATATCATTATTACTAATTGGTGGAATTTGTTTTTAATTATTCACGCATCCCATTTCCCATATACCCAATAGTTCTTTTGCTATCAGTTTCTCATGCTTAAAACATATTTTATTCAATTTGTCAAATCTACTTTTCATCATTTCTATTTTTCTTCTTATCGTAGAGATTCTACTTTTTAAAGCATACTAATATTTTGTCAATTTATTATGTAACCACAATTTAAGTCCAATCGATTTAGGATACCTTTCTTTCTTAAATTATACATTCATTTTCTCTTTTCCCTTTACGAATACCTATTTTTATAGACCCTGTATCGAATGCGCGCCTCCTTTCAAAATGTCTTCGTCTTCATCATCTCTCTTTTACCAGTTTCCTGTCATGATCACATGCACAGATGGAGTAGGGGTTATGTTCCCAGGACCCCCAAGCACAAGTATCAGGGTAACAGGCACAGGGATAGAGATGGCTGACACAGGTGAATGGGTTGGGGATGGGGGTAACTACAAGAACCTGGGTCACACATTTTAAGCACACGGCCAACTTATGCCCAATCTCTAGCTCACTGCCTCCAAGTGGCTGAACTTTTTCCATCAGTACTTGTTTTTCTACGAGCCTTGCAAGTCCTTTTAGGATTAGGGAGGCACCATAATGTTCACTGACAATAGGGGCACAACCACGCCTTTCACCACTGGCGTCACAACAGGATACACTGGCACTGGGGATATCAAAGGAAAGATAGTCTTAGCTACATGCTCCTTTAAGTCATGGAGGGCCGACCTGAAAGACATCGAAAGCCTATCATTTCCGTAGGTCAAACTCGCCGTCAACGGTATACACCGAGACAAATTAAACTTCCAACTTCTGATTTGATGCGGCAAACACTGAGGGAACCGCCAAAACCACCAGAACCTGAAAATCTCGCTGATGCAGTTCTGAGGACTCCCTCCAACTGGCAAATACTCTCTGTGGACCGAACCAGGGATGATATGTACAAGGTAGTGGCAACAAAAGAACCAACAGAAGAGGCTAAGTGAAAGACTATTTCAGTGACTTCTTGGGAGTTGCCAAGAGAGACACCCTAAGGCGTGCAGCTGCCACTGCATAGGAGGCCATAACCTGAACTCAGGGATGATTGCCAACAATCATGACCCATACAATAAGCAGAGAGAGAGAAGGGATCTACAGCCGGTTTACTCATAAAGCAGTTAAAATGTTCACCCTTTCCCCGCCAAGTACAAAGCATTTGCTTTACATCCATTACAAACTGGAGAGAGGAAAAAAAAAAAAAAAAAAAAAAAAAAAAAAAAAAAAAAAAAAAAAACAGCCAGTATTCACGTCAGTAGTATAAATTCTCCTGAAATTACCTAACAGCCGCTCCAGCTCGCGCTGAAAACACATCCCTATTTAAAGGATAATAGTTTTTATTTCGCATGGGGATATATATATATATATACATATATATATATACATATATATATATTATATATATACATATATATATTATATATATACATATATATATACATATATATATACATATATATATACATATATATATACATATATAAATATATAATATATACATATATAAATATGTATTATATATATATATGTATTATATATATACATTATATTATATATATATATATATATATATATATATATATATATATATATATATATACGGTCCATGTGAGAGCGATCAGACGAAAATCTCCCACTATCACCAAACTGCGATGGCCAGCGTGGTGATGAATACTGGCCAACTCACATATATGAATACAGACATGTATGAGGCCTTTGTCACGTAATGAACGAGAAACTGCTGCATTTGTGCTTGTAAATAGCTCATGCATGTCTGCATTCATGCCTGGGGTTTGGCCAGTATTCATTACCACGATAGCCAGTGGGGTTTGGTGAAAGGAGATTTTCGTCTGACCGCTCACAGTAAACCAACCTAATAAGGGTGGCCTTGACTGGTTAAGCTTTGCTGATATTGGCGATTTGCAAAGCCTGTCACAACGTTAAGGTAACCCCACTCAGAACTGGTTATATAAATGCATACATCTATATATATATATATATATATATATATATATATATATATATATATATATATATATATATATATATATATATATATGTGTGTGTATAGATATAAATATATATATATATATATATATATATATATATATATATATATGTGTGTGTGTATAGATATAAATATATATATATATATATATATATATATATATATATATATATACATATATATATACATATATATATATTATAAGCTAAGTTATAACATTAGTTGGAAAACCAGGAAGCTATAAGCCCAAGGTCTCTAATTAGGAAAATCGCCCAGTGATAAAAGGAAATGATGAAATAATATACATGAGGTTTAATGAGCATTCAAATTAAAATATTTTAAGAACATTAAAATTATTAGATATTTCATATATAAACTATAAAAACTTGAACAAGAGGAAGAGAAATAAGAAAGAAAATTATGCCGAGTGTACCCTCAAGCAAGAGAACTCAAAGTTAGTGGTAAACAAGGACACTAACCAAGACTAGAGACTAAAGGACTGATTTTGGAGTGTTCTTCTCCAGACCTAGAAGAACTGCTTGCCATAGTTAACGAGAAACTCATTATTCCTTATCAAAAGGAAAGTAGCCACTGAACCATTAGAGTGCAATAGTCAGCCCCTTAAGTGAAGAAGAATTGTTTGGTAATCTCATTGTAGTCAGGGGTATAAGGACGAAATGGGATGTGGAAAGAATAGGCCAGGCTATTCGGTGCATGTATGTATGAATGTGTATATACATATATACAGTATATATATATATATATATATATATATATATATATATATATATATATATATATATATATATATATATATATATATATATATATATATATATATATATATATATATATATATATATATGTATATATAAACATACATACATATATAGATATATATAAAGTTGTGTGTAAATATATATATAAATATATATATATATATATATATATATATATATATATATATATATATATATATATACATATATATGTGTGTGTACACGCTCATATATATGTGTGAGCAATAAAATCCACTATTCAAACCACTTTGCGAGCTTGAACTGTTTTGTTAAGTGGTGTGGTTTTAATAATGGATTTGAACAAATACGTTAAATTCGGCTGAAAGTTCAACATTTTTTATTGAAATGAAAGATACACTATTTCTTACATATTCATGGGCAAAAAAGAAACTAGCTGCGTTTGATTCTATTAATCTTATATATGGCAGATGAATGAATTACATATCATCGTTGATATCAATATCCTTTGATTTAGTTTTCAATTGTAAAAAACAAATATAGAGGATTCTCTAAATCCTTTTTACCAACACGTTGTCAGAGCTAAATCTTTATATTATAGTTATAACAATTGTATTTCTTTACGGACGACCTATTAGGAATCCAATGTTTTTTGTTTGCCATCACATTTTTATTTCACATACTTACCTTCTAAAACATCGTTAGAAATATGTTTATTAGCTCATCTATGTAATTTTTCAAAAACTACAACTTCAGTTTTCTAATCATTTTTAGTACTCCCAGGTGAGATTCGATTTTACAGACATACACGTTCCTCATATTCACCACTGGGATCCTTCCACCTCAATGTTGTCCACCGCTTTGTTTGATCGACTTATCAGCCACAGTATCAACAACCTTGTCCTTCCTGTTTTCACCAACAATGTGTTTGTTTGTTGGTATTTCAATGTCAACGTATCGTACCAACGTCATTTCATCTATAAATGTTCGCATTAGTTCTCAATCTTCATCTTGTCTAGAAACACAAGTCAAAGTCTTGGGTTTAACATCCCGAGCTGATCCACCGAACGACAACGGGATCTGTCACACTTATAGCAAGAGTTTCTGTCGGTTCTGGTTTTAATTTGTTGGACGCATCTTAAGGTCTATTAAACTTCTTGTTCCTGATCTAGATATTAATCTCTTGGTACCGTCGTTCACTTAGTTCGTTATGCATGTTGCATAAGATTTTTTGGTAAAATTCTGACCATCCTTTACCATCAGATCTTCCCGGACAGTTCCATCATGTTCGTGATACTAGGTACGCAGTTAATTCTAATAGTCATGCCTTCTCCATCATGAGGTTCAATACTACACAATACTCAATAAATCATTCTATTCCAGTTGTGACAAAGTTGTGGAATGATCTTCCTAATCAGGTAGTTGAATCAGTAGAACTTCAAAAAGTTCAAACTTGCAGCAAATTATTTTATATTGAACAGGCTTGCATAAGTCTCTTTTTATAATTTATATATGAAAGATTTGTTTTAATGTTTTTACTTCTTAAAATATTTTATTTTAATTGTTCATTACTTCTCATAGTTTATTTATTTCCTTTTCTCACTGGGCTATTTTTTCCCGTAGGGGTCATTGGGCTTATAGCATCCTGCTTTTCCAACTAGGGTTGTACATTAGCTGATGATAACAATAATAATAAACAACAATAATATAGCAAATCCGTTAAATATCTTTCTGTAGATATGAAACTTCCGTGCACTGGTGGAAGGTCAAAATACGATCTTCTCAATGGAAAGAGATAATCTATTCACATGGACTTTAGCATTATCCAGTGACAGAAGAACGTTTTGTAAACTTTGATTCAGTCAGATATTAACGGTCCTTCATTCACTTCATAAACAGCTGAAAAGTCATCCAAGTTTTCCTATCAAACTTTCATGTTACTGGTAAATACTTCACATTCAAGTTTCCAAAGCAGAAGAATGTAGCACATTTGGTTTTCAATAACGGCTTCTTAAATACACCCTCCTTGTTAACTCAAAGCAAAATGGCAATCAGCTCTCTAGATTGTTTACCCTTTTGTACCAATAGCCTCAGATCCAAAGATACTTATCTGGAAAAGCTCGGGAAGACAATCCTGATTTGCCAATGTTGTACAATCATAGATCGCACTAAGCAATAATGTCCGGTACCTTCTTGCAACATTCATTCATGGTTGTATGAGAAACACTGGTGTTTTGTCCATAAACCGAAGCAAAGTCGATTTGCCTTCGTCTTAAATCTGTTCAACCATCTATTGAATGCTTTAAAATTAAATCACCTTCCAATAATCCAAGTTGTTTATACACTAATACCAGTTCTTGAAGCAAGGGTCCTGATACAAGATCGTGCAACCTGAAAACATTCCCACATCAAATGTGTAACTCTACAACAGGTGTTTATTTAATTGTTTCCTGTCACTGCTTATTTTCTTTAAAGTAACCCCTCAAGCAGCTCAACGTTATATTTTATAGCTTTATCTGGAAGTCTCTGTTTACGTATCAGACTTTAACCATCATTTAGTTTTATTGGTTCAATTTTCTCTTTTGGGGTTGATAGTTTGTCCATCATAAAACTACATTCATGATAACATGTTAATAATAGAAAAAATAACTTTAATTATGAACTTAATGATGAAAAGTCTTAAAACTTTTACTGACTGTCCCGTCCTAAGACCGTCCTAATTGCATTAAGATTTTTTTAGGAGCAAATTAAATTTCCGGAATATAAATCTCGCCTATCATCTAATCATGAAATTTGTTAACTGTACTCAATAATCCTTTAATCAGCTTTAACTAAAGCATTTAATCATTCATAATCAACGAAAGAGCAGCTCATTACATAAACAAGCAAATTAGCAACATTACCGTTTTTCCCACCTATTGCAACATGCAGCAAAACGGTAGTTCGTTTATTATCAACGGCTGTCGTCACACAAAATGACTGATACACAGTCACACTTGACTGGCTTGTGGGCGCAAAATTGGACAGTGATTAATAAACACAGGCCAAATCAGAACTTTGAAGTGTGGGTGTTATATTGACTAACGAGGCAGTCTCTTCATCTACCCTAGGATTCATTAATTAATAGGTGATATTGGCTTTGTCTTTCCTTTTATTTTTGCTAGCAAAGAATAAATTCACGTTGCATAAACTATATATAATTATACATCAACTGTATATCATAAAATGTTACACTTCACCTCCCATTACAGATTTGACTCAAAATGGGTCCCATCCGTTCTTTTCTATACTATACTACCTTTTGGTAGAAGCCTTCATCTATCTAGCCTTTTCACGTTTTCCTGGCCTTCCTTAACGGGATCTGTCCTGATAATTACATATTTACTTCTTTTCAGACCAACTCCTCCTCATGACATGTTCAAACCGTCAACACTCATGTTGTAGCCAATTTTTTGCGGCCTCTCGAAACTACATCTCTCCACCAATACCTCATTCATAATATGATCATTCCATCCTTCTCTCTATGTTTCTTCCATTTTCCATGTGTCTGTTGCATAAAGTAGTACCGACCCTATATAGGGTACTCATTGTAAGTCTTTGCTCTCTCTACTAATGAAACTTTATTTACATGTGGTCTGACAATCTTTCCACGTCATCCATGTTCCAGCAATCCCATTTCTTACTCCAATACAATCCTACTTCAGTGCAGTTTCAAGGTACCGGAGGTACTTTACTTCATTTCAGACTTGTCCATCTAACACAGCAGGGTTCTCAATTTCTTACACTTCCCCATTTAAAGTTTCAAAGGCCTCTCGTGAATGGCGGAGGCAAGGAACAGTGACATTGCCCTGGAGACTGATCATATATACATATGATTGGCGCCCAGGCCCTCTCTTCACCAGAGCTAGGAAGGCCATGCAATGGCTGCTAATGACTTAGCAGATAGACCTACAGGCTCCCACAAACCTCCCATCCTTCGTTCACAAGGATGGTGAGGTTGCAGCAACCAAAGAAAATAAGTTTGAGTGGGACTCGAACCCCACTCTGGCCTTCACCAGTGAGGAACGTTACCATATCGGCCACCACAACCCTAGTTTGCTCTATTTTAATATTTTCAGCATCTGCAATCTTCTACTCCAGGCAAACTTTATATTACTCTATTTTGACAGTCTGTTACATCTAGACGGTACAGACATTAGTTCAAGACTTTTACCAAAACAACTACTTGGCCAATTTCCAATTTGTACTTTTAGTCATGGATAACTTTTCAATGATCATTAGCTTCGTTTGCTCAAGGTAATTTCTAAGTGTTCTCCTCCCCTATTCCAGTCTTCCACCTTTTAAACATGTCCACCACCACCTCGGATTCTGCTGTTCCCATTAGTCGTTTGTAGAACAAGGTGTGAAACGTGAGAAAAATCTAGACATAACAGTCGTAACTACAGAAATTTGAACTTTTTTTTATATACCTACACAAAATTCTCAATATCAATAACTCCCTTGGTATTATATAAAATGGCTTCTCTAGCTCTATAAATGCATAGTAATATTCGATTTCATTTCAGCCTCTTTTCTTATTGCTAACTTATAATGAAGACGGCATCTACTGTACGTTTCTTTTTTATGAAACTGAACTGCTATTCACCCATCTTCACCATGACTTTCGAAAAACTTTAAATGAATGTTCTTTTGATTTGCATTAAAGTCTTCCTTTACCTGCAGAACATCCACTTAAACTTTCAAGTGCTTTCCTCCTTATACCCAACACTTCCAGATGCAGAATTATCACCACCAAATTTTCTTCCTCCATTTCCTTAAAAGGCAAAACACACTTATATCCTGACACTCGTTAACAAGATTGCCGCATCATCATTACCAGCGTATTCCCAAAGCTTTAAGCCTCTTTTAACAAATCTTTAATTTTGCTTCCATCAGTGAGATATATATATATATATATATATATATATATATATATATATATATATATATATATATATATATATATATATGCCAAGGCACTTCCCCCAATTTTGGTGGGTAGCCGACATCAAACAAATAAAATAACAGGGACCTTTACTCTCTACGCTCCTCCCAGCCTGACGAGGGACTCAACAGAATTCAGCTGATACTGCTAGGGGGCCAGAGCCCACCCTCCCCCGTTATCCACCACAGATGAAGCTTCACAACGCTGAATCCCCTACTGCTGCTACCTCCACGGTCATCTAAGGCATCGGAGGAAGCAGCAGGGCCTACCGGAACTGCGTCACAATCGCTCGCCATTCATTCCTATTTCTAGCACGCTCTCTTGCCTCTCTCACATCAATCCTCTTATCACCCAGAGCTTTCTTCACTCCATCCATCCACCCAAAGCTTGGCCTTCCTCTTGTACTTCTCCCATGAACTCTTGCATTTATCACCTTCTTTAGCAGACAGCCATTTTCCACTCTCTCAACCAGGCCAAACCACCTCAACACATTCATATCCAATCAAGCTACTGACTCATTTCTTACACCCGTTTTCACCCTCACTACTTGGTTCTTAACCCTATCTACTCGAGATACACCAGCCATACTCCACAGACACTTCATCTCAAACACATTCAATTTCTGTCTCTCCGTCACTTTCATTCACCACAACTCCGATCCATATATCACAGTTGGTACAATCACTTTCTCATACAGAACTCTCTACATTCATGCCCAACCCTCAATTCATTACCACTGCCTTCACTACCCCCAACACTTTGCATCCTTCATTCACTCCCTGACGTACATCTGCTTCCACTCTATCATTTGCTGCAACAACAGACCCCATATATATATATATATATATATATATATATATATATATATATATATATATATATATATACATATATATATATATATATATATATATATATATATATATATATATATATATATATATGTATATATATACTCAGACATATAGTGTATATACATATACAATATATATATATGTGTATATATATGTATATATATATATATATATATATATATATATATATATATATATATACAATTCAGTGGTAATCGATAATTAGCAAATGCTACCCATTTTCCTAGGTGTATAAAAAACAATCCGCTAACAAAGACCATAGGAGGCGAGTAATCAGCATTCATCGCAAATTACAAGAAAATTAATAAAAAAAAAAACAAAGGTTTAAACTTCCAGAATCATCAAAGTTCAAGCTCCACAAGATCGTAAAGTTAACCTCGTCAGTTTAGCGTCAGGAAATAGGAATGAGGCATAATGAGTTTCCAGCAGCTCTGCTTACCTTGGACTCAAGTTGGATTCATGTATTTCACATGCAGATTTCCCTTTAACATCCAAACTACTTGTTATAAATCTCTTTCAAAACAAACTGATCCGATCGATTACTTTCTTACTGAAACAAGGATTTCTGTATTCCAGCATCAGTCCCTTTCTTTTTTGTTTAACGTTTCCAATCAATCGTGTTCCACAAACTCGCCATTTATAATAATTCGTATAATAACCTCATTCATTTCTCCCTTACGCACGGGGACGATTAAAGTCTTTTAATCAAACTCTTTGTATACATTTCTCCTGCAGTTAAACTTTACATAACTCTGTAACCCATTCAATCATAAAATTACCAACAGATGGGAGAATTTCACTTTTAATAAAATCAACTCTATTATAATGTTGGGAATTCAAAACTTGGAGGTGGAGCACATTTTGTCAGGCGAAGAATAAACAAGAGAGAGAGAGAGAGAGAGAGAGAGAGAGAGAGAGAGAGAGAGAGAGAGAGAGAGAGAGAGAGAGAGAGATCTATTTCTTGAGTGTTACTCTTCAAGGTGAAAGCTATTTGGGATAAGAAAATCTGGGAAGTGAACTGGAAATGAGAAATTGTTTGGTGAGTAAATAAAGGAAATTACATGGATTAGAATATAATGCCAAGTTGCAATAGTGCGCGAGCGCATTAAGAATAGGGATCAGGCCCATTTACGGCCTTACTACGATCAATACTTTTTGCCAGATTATACAGAAAGTTTTGTTTACTCTGATAGGCTATTTGTCCAAAATTACCTTCCAAGAAGCACTAGGTAGAATTTTTTTCTTTTCTTTTTTGTAACTCAGCAATTTATTTCTTGAACATCAGCATTATATACACACAGAGATAATAGTAATTTCTATTCTTAAATAATGGAGTTTCCTCTGCAATATAAGTTAATTCTTCAAAACCTGCTGAAATTAATGGGTTTTTGAATAAGTCTTTTAGAAGCACTTCCATATTTTCTTCATGGGTTCACGACCTGAACACTTTTGGGGCAGTATTAAAATGAAATTCATTCCGAGAAGGCCTTCTTTTAGCCATGGAAATAATTTACAATGTGCCTCACTCTACTGCTATTCAAACTATTACAAGAAATGTATACCGCCTTCTGAGAAAGTCTTTAGAAGTGTACTAAGAACAGGTTCCTCTTTCTGTGGCGAAGAACAATAGGGACTAATACTATGTGAAAGGAAAACTTGCTAACTTTCCTCATAGCCCCTTTCATTATCATTATTACAATGCTTCGAATTCCACAGGGAATATTGCGATACATTTTATTTACCGAAAGAGGTTCCAAGATTCTCTAGTTGCTCACTGGCTTATTTATACGAGTATTATGGGAAATGAGAAATGATTTACATTAAATTTTGAAAACATTATCCTCATCATATCATTACAATTTGGTAAAGATTTTTTCATCATTCATGCATCCCATTTCCCATGTGCCCAATATGCTTTTGCTATCAGTTTCTTATCTTTACGATATAATATTCAATTAAATTTGTTAAATCTACTTTTCATCATTTCTACTTCTTATCGTACAGATTCTACACTCCCTTTAAAGCATACTAATAATTTGTCAATTTATGTTCAATCGATTGAAGATTAAGTTTCTTTCATAAAGTATACATTCCTCTTCTCTTTTCCCTTTACGAATACCTATTTTTATAGACCCTGTATCCAATGCGCTCCTCATTTCAAAATGTCTTCGTCTTCATCATCTCTCTTTTAACAGTTTCCTGTCATGATCACAGGCACAGATGGAGTAGGGGTTATGGTCCCCGGACCCCCAAGCACAAGTATGAGAGTGACAGGAACAGGGGAAAAGATGCCTAGCACGTTTGACTGGTTTGGGGATCGGGGTAACCCCTAGAACCAGGGTCACACAACATTCTAAGCACCACGGCCAACTTTTGCCCAATCTCTATCTCACTGCCTCCCAGTGCGAGAACTTTTTCCATGAGTACTTGTCATTCTACGAGACTTGACAGTCCTTTTAGGATTAGGGAGGTACCACAGTGTTCACTGACAATAGGGGCAAAACAAATCCTTTCACCATAGGCGGCACAGGGGAGACCAGGGGAAAGATAGCCTTGGCTACATGCTCTTTTAAGTCATGGAGGGCCTACCTGAAAGACACACGGAAGCCCATCACTTCCATAGGTTAAACTCGTCCTTTTGAGACAAATGAAGCTTCCAATTTCTGAAGGGATGCAGCAAACACTGGGAGAATCACAGTCACCATCAGAACCTGAAAACCTCGCTGATGCAGTTCTGAGGACTCCTTGCAACTAGCGAATACTCTCTGGGAGCCGGACCAGGGGTGTTATGTACAGGGGACTGGCAACAAAAACACCCACTGAAGACACTAAGTGAAAGACTATTCCAGTGACTTCTTGGGAGTTGCAAAGAGAGACACCTTCAGGCGTATAGCTGCTACTGCATAGGAGGCCATAACCTGTACTCGGCATTCAGGGATGATTGCAACAATCATGTCCCCTACAATATGCACAGGGAGAGTAGGGATCTGCAACCGGTTTACTCATAAAGCAGTTAAAATGCTCACCCCTTCCCCAACAAGTACAAAGCTTTTGCTTTACATCCATTACAAACTAAAAAAAAAGTCAGCATTCACTTCATGTAATATAAATCCTCGTCAAATTACCTAACAGCCGCTCCAGCTCACGCTGAAAACATATCCCCATTTAAAGGATAATAGTTTTTATTTCTCATAGGAATATACATATATATATATATATATATATATATATATATATATATATACACATATATACACATACATATATATACATATACATATATATATATATATACCGCTCACAGTAAACCAACCTAATAAGGGTGGCCTTGACTGGTTAAGCTTTGCTGATATTGGCGATTTGCAAAGCCTGTCACCAAGTTAAGGTAACCCCACTCAGTATATATATATATATATATATATATATATATATATATATATATATATATATATATATATATATATATATATATACTGCATATAAATATATATATATGTATATATTTATATGAATATATATATATATATATATATATATATATATATATATATATAGCTAAGCTACAGCTCTAGTTGGAAAACCAGGAAGCTATAAGCCCAAGGTCTCCAATTGGGAAAATCGCCCAGTGACAAAAGGAAACGATGAAATAAATTACATGAGGTTTAATGAGCATTCAAAATAAATTATTTTAAGAATATTAAAATTATTAGACCTTTCCTACATAAACTATAAAAACTTAAAAAAAAAAGAGGAAGAAAAATAAGAAAGAAAATTATGCCGAGTGAAACTTCAAGCAAGAGAACTCAAGACAGTGGTAGACAAGGGACACCAACCAAGACTAGAAACCAAAGGATTGAATTTGGAGTGTTCTTCTCTGGACCTAGAAGAACTGCTTGCCATAGTTAACGCGAGACTCATTACTCCTTATTAAAAGGAAAGTAGCCACTGAACCATTAGAGTGCAATGGTTAGCCCCTTAAGTGAAGAACAATTGTTTGGTAATCTCATTGTTGTCAGGTGTATAAGGACGAAGGAGAATATGGAAAGAATAGGCCAGGCTATTCGGTGCATATATGTATGTGCACACACACACATACACACACATATATATATATATATATATCTATATATATATATATATATATATATATATATATATATATATGTATATATATATATAAATAGTTACATATATACATATATAGATACATATAAATAGTTATATATATACATATATAAACATAGATATTTATATGTATGTATGTATGTATACATATGTAAATATATATATATATATATATATATATATATATATATATATATATATATATATATATATACACGTTCATATCTGTGTGAGCAATAAAATCCACTATTCACTCCACTTAGCGAGCTTGAACTTTTTTGTTAAGTGGTGTGGTTTTAATAATGGATTTGAACAAATACATTAAATTCGGCTGAAAGTTCAACATTTTATATTGAAATGAAAGATACACTATTTCTTACATATTCATGAGCAAGAAAATCTGGATGTGTTTGCTTTTATCAATTTTATACAAGGCAGATGAATGAATTAAATATCATCGTTGATATCAATATTCTTTGATTTAGTTTTCAATCGTAGAAACAAATTTAGAGGATTCTCTAAATCCTTTTTACCAACATGTTGTCAAAGCTAGAACTTTATGTCATAGTTATTTACAATTGTATTTCTTTACGGACGAATTATTAGGAATCGAATGTTTTTTGTTTGCTATCACATTTCTATTTCACAAACTTTTTTCTAAAACCACGTTACAAATATGGTCAATAGCTCATCTATGTAATTTTTCAAAAACTACAACTTCAGTTTTCTAATTATTTCTAGTACTCCCAGGTGAGATTCGATTTTACAGACATACATGTTCATCATATCCACCATTGGGATCCTTCCACCTTAATGTTGTCCTTTGCTTGTTTGATCGACTGACCAGCCAATATTTCGAGAAGGATCTGCCTGTTTTCACCAACAATGTGTTTGTTTGTCGGCATTTTACTGCCAACGTATCGTACCAACGTCATTTCATCTATAAATGTTCGCATTAGTTCGCAATTTTCATCTTGTCTAGAAACACAAGTCAAAGTCTTCGGTTTAACATCCGGAGTTGATCCACAGAACAACAAGAACTGTTACATTTAAAACAAGAGTTTCTGTGGGTTCTCATCTTATTTTGTTGGACGGATCTTACGTTTATTAGACTTCTTATTCTTGATCTAGATATTAGTTAGTTATGCATGTTGCATAGGATTTTTTTTTTTTTTTTTTGACCATCCTTTACCATCAGATCTTCCTGGACAGTACCATCCTGTTCGCAATACCAGATAAGTTAATTATAATAGTCACGCCTTCTCTTCTCCATCAGGAGGCTCAATACTACACAATATTCGAGAAGTTTTATTCCATCTGTGACAAAGTTGTGAAATGATCATCCTAATCAGGTAGTTGAATCAGTAGAACTATATAAGTTCAAACTTGCAGCAAATGTTTTTTTATGTTGAACAGGCTTGCATAAGTCCCTTTTTATAGTTTTTATATGAAAGATTTGTTTTAATGTTACTTTTCTTTAAATATTTCATCTTAATTATTAATTACTTCAGATAGTTCCTTTATTTCCTTTTCTCACTGGGCTATTTTTCCTTTTGAAATCCTTGGGCTTCTTTTAGCATCCGGCTTTTCCAACTAGGGTTGTAGCTTAGCTAATAATAATAATAATAATAATAATAATAATAATAATAATAATAATAATATAGCAAATCCGTCAAATTTCTTTCTGTGGATATGAAACTTCCGTGTAGTGGTGGAAGGTCAAAATACGATCTTCTCATTGGAAAGTGATAAGCTATTCTGATAGACTTTAGCATTATCCAGTGACAGAAGAACGTTTTGTAAACTTTGATTCAGTCAGTGATTAACAGTCCTTAATCCACTTCATGAACAGCTGAAAAGTTATCCAAATTTTCACATTAAACTTTCATGTTACTGGCAAATACTTCACATTCAAGTTTCCAAAGCAGCAGAACGTAGCACATTTGTTTTTCAATAAAGGCTTCTTAAACACAGCCTCCTTGTTAACGCAAAGCATAGTGGCAATAATCTCTCTAGATTTTTTACCCTTTTGTACTAATCGCTTCAGATCCAAAGAGACTTATCTGGAAGTGCTTGTTAAGACAATCCTGTATAGCCAATGTTGTAAATGTCATAGATTGTGCCAAGCAATAATGTCAGGTACCTTCTTGCAACATTCATTCATGGTTGTATGAGAAACATTGGTGCTTTGTCCATAAACCAAAGCAAAACTGATTTGCCTTTGTCTTAAATCTTTTCAACCGTCTATTGAATGTTTTAAAATTAAATTACCTTCCGATAATGCAAATTGTCTATACACTAATGACTGTTCTTAAAGCAAGGGTACTGTGACGGGCCGAGAGAGGAGTTGTGAACTCAAAGGCAGATTGGAAACTACAGAGTTATTTATTAAGGAACACTCTTCTTTATATACAAAACCTCAAGGCAACAGGACATGACCTGTTCGAGAGACAGATAATGTTACTGAGCAAAACGGAGGAATGTTCATTCAGGTTCTTTTTAGTGCGAGGGAAGAGCGCAGATACAACCATAATATATACAAATAATTATGTACAATTGTGTGACACACGGTTGGTACATGGCTCCCCCCTTAAAAATGACATACTGTACATGTTAAATAGGGCGCCCTGATCTAGAGAGGCGAACTGTAGGCGGGTCATCTGGCAGAAGATATGCAGGTTTTAGACGATCAATGGAGACCCAGTCTTCTTTGCCCCGAATGTTTAGGAGGAATGCTTTCGGACTGCGTCGGATCACAAGGAAAGGGCCCGTGTAAGGGGGCGTTAGTGGTGGCTTGCTGGTGTCGTTGCGCAGGAAGACGTGCGTTGCAAAGTGCAAGTCCGTTGGTATGTGATGCTTCGCTGGGGGCTTGTAAGTCTGGCGGCACGGAGTAAATTATCCCACGACGTGACGTATGCGCTGGAGATCGTCGGAGGAGGCCGTAGAAGGAAAAAATTCGGCAGGGACGACCAACGGGTCGCCATACACCATTTCGGCTGCCGAGACGTCAAGGGCGTCTTTAGGAGTGGTCCTTAGTCCAAGGAGGACCCAGGGAAGCTGAGTAAACCAGTTGCAATCCTTGCAGCGGGACATCAAAGCTGCTTTGAGGGTGCGATGAAAACGTTCAACCATTCCATTGGCAGCGGGGTTGTAGGCCGTTGTCTGATGTAGGGTGATGCCCAGGAGATTCGCTAATGACGTCCATAATTGAGAGGTGAAAGTTGTTCCCCTATCAGAAGTAATATGCTCAGGGATACCGAATCTTGAAATCCATCCAGAGAGTAAGGCAGATGTACATGAGGCGGACGTTGCAGTTTCCATGGGAATGGCTTCAGGCCAACGAGTGGAGCGGTCGATGACGGTAAACAGGTAACGATGTCCTTGTGATGTGGGTAGGGGGCCTACAACGTCAACGTGAATGTGTGCGAAACGACGCTGAGGTTGAGGAAAGGTGCCCACTCCTGAATCCGTGTGTCGATGTACTTTGGAAGTTTGGCAAGAAGTACACGCATGGACCCAATCCTTAGCATCCTTAGAAATGCCGTGCCAAATGAACTTTGCCTTCAGCAGCTGTGCAGTAGAATGGCACGAGGGATGTGAAAGGCCGTGGATAAAATCAAACACCTGTCGGCGCATGGGAGCAGGAATCCAAGGTCGCGGTCTACCAGTACTGACGTCACAGAGGAGGGTGGTGTTGGAGTCTTCGAGGGGAAAATCCTTCCAACGAAGGGACGTGCAGGATGTCCTACAAGCTTGATACTCTGGATCCTGTCGTTGGGCTGCAACCAGGGCGTTGTAATCCAATCCCAGTTGAACGGCAGCCAACGTGTTTCTTGACAGGGCATCGGCAACGGGATTAATTTTCCCAGGGACGTATTGGAGGGTGCAATTGTATTCAGCCACGGCGGAGAGATGTCGGCGTTGACGGGCGGACCAGGCGTCAGACTGTCGAGTGAAGGCGTGCACCAGAGGCATGTGGTCTGTACGAATGACGAAGGGCGTACCTTCTAAGAAATGGCGAAAGTGAAGGACAGCCAAGTGCACCGCCAGCAATTCTCGATCGAAGGTAGAATAACCCGATTCTGCCTTGGACAGTTTTCTGCTGAAGAAAGCCAATGGGCGGGGCGAGCCTTTGACCACCTGCTCGAGTACTGCACCAATAGCGACGTCGCTGGCATCGGTGGAGAGAAGGAGAGGGGCGTGTGGGATAGGAAAAGTGAGAGCCGCAGCAGTTGATAGGGCCTTCTTTGCATTGCAGAAGGCTGCTTCTTGAAGTGGACCCCACTTCAGGTCCTTTGGCTTGCCCTTGAGGGAGGCGTAGAGGGGAGCAAGAGTGGCGGCAATGGCTGGCAGAAAACGGTGATAATAGTTGATCATGCCCAAGAATTCCTGCAGAGCTTTGACGGTCGAGGGCGTGGGGAAATTCTGAACGGCTGCTACCTTCTCAGGGAGGGGATGGACTCCTTCAGGAGTGATACGGTGCCCTAAGAACGACACTTCGTTGGCGCCAAAGGTACACTTGTCGTACCGGACTACAAGGCCGTTTTGTTGCAGGCGGTCGAGCACGATGCGCAGGTGACGGAGGTGTTCCTCTTTTGAGGAGGAGAACACAAGTATGTCGTCCACATAACATACACAGAAAGGGAGGTCCCCTAAGATACCATCCATGAGACGTTGAAACGTTGCCCCAGCATTACGAAGGCCAAAACAGGAGTAATTGAAGGTGTATGTGCCAAACGGAGTGGTGATGGCAGTCTTGGGGATGTCTTCTGGGTTCTTAGGCACCTGATAATACCCCTTCAGGAGATCGAGCGTAGAGAAAACCTTCGCTTTGTGCAGGTAGGAGGTTACATCGGCAATGTTTGGGAGGGGGTAGTGATCCGGTTTTGTTTGCATGTTCAGGCGCCTGTAATCCCCGCACGGACGGAGGGAGCCGTCTTTCTTCAGAACGATGTGTAAGGGTGACGACCATGGGCTGGAGGCCTTTTGGCAAAGGCCGGCCCATTTTCTCCATTTCGGCGAACGTCTGTTTGGTGGCTGCCAATCATTCCGGTGCTAGACGTCTGAATTTTGCGAAGACTGGGGGTCCCGTTGTCTTGATATGGTGATAAATACCGTGCTTGGCAGGAACCGTGGGCGTTTGGCGAAGTTCTGGACGGAAAACTTCCGGGTACGACGTGAGGAGGTGGGCGTAGGCATCCATGGGTGCGCTGATGTGGAGAGCGAGGTTAGAGGGGGCGGGTTGAAGAGGTGTCGACAAGTACGAGTCTGCGTTGACCAATCGTAGGTGGGCGACATCGACCAGAAGGTGGAAATGAGAGAGGAAATCCGCACCGAGGATTGGCATTGTGACGTCAGCAACGAGAAACTACCAATTGAATTTACCGTTTCCGAACGATAATGTGAGGCTCTCGTAACCGTAGGTGGGTATCGCAGATCCGTTGGCAGCTACCAAGCGGACGTCGGCAGATGTAGACAGACTACGTTGTGCCTTGAAGAGTTTCCTTGGCAAAAGAGAACGACAAGCACCCGTGTCTACCAAAAATCGCACGCCCGTTCCTGCATCCTGTAAAAAGAAAAGATTAGAAACATGGGAGGCCACCGCCACAAGCGATGGCCTACTTACACGTATTTTGGCCACTGACAATCTTTGGCACATTTCTTCGCGGTTGCCCCGAATCTGAAGTGGTAGTAGCAAAACTGCGGCGGATGGGAGGTAGAAAGTGGCTGTAGAAGTCGTTCGTTGGGGCGCGAGCGATTGGTGGGTGGTGGGCGACTTTGTCACCGCTTCGGCACGTCACGGAGTAAGCGTGTATGTCCTACGGCATTCATGTCAGCTTCGGTTGACGTTGAATAGGCATCCTCGTCGTCAGGGGTGGAGGCGTTGATGGAGGTCTTGAAGTGGCTGTCCATAAGGGCGTCGGCTTTGGTCATCAAGTCCTTTATGGGTAAACTATCGACATCGGGTATGGCAGCGCGCACAGGTTCAGGTAAACGGCGTATCCAAAGGGCACGGAGTAGGTTCACCTCACGAGGAGAGCCGTCTGCGGCAGGTTGAAGGCGAGCGATACTGGTCATTTCCCTGAGGGCAAGCGAAGCCCTTTGGTCCCCCAACGGTTGTTGCGAGAGCTGAAAAAGCTTTGCTATACGGGCGGCTGGCGACGGCAAGTACTGCTGCAGAAGGTATGATTTGAGGTCGTCATACGCTATTGGGGTGTCTCCTTGTTCACAAAGCCAGTCGGATATTTCTGGGAAGGTGTCCTCGGGTATCGCCGCGAGAACATAATCCGCTTTGGTGGTTGAGCGAGTCACGCCCCTGATACGAAAGTGGACTTCAGCGCGTTGAAACCAAGCGAACGCTTCTCCGCTAGCGAACGGTGAAAGTTTCAATGGAGCGGCCGCAGTGCCGACTGCTGGGGTAGAGTCCGCCTCCGTCATATTACCAACGATGGAGGGGCGAGGGAGGTGGGGGTGGAAGGCAGTGGGAGCGAGTCGACTTCCGGGGTCCCCAATGTGACGGGCCGAGAGAGGAGTTGTGAACTCAAAGGCAGATTGGAAACTACTGGGTTATTTATTAAGGAACACTCTTCTTTATATACAAAACCTCAAGGCAACAGGACATGACCTGTTCGAGAGACAGATAATGTTACTGAGCAAAACGGAGACATGATCATTCAGGTTCTTTTTAGTGCGAGAGAAGAGCGCAGATACAACCATAATATATACAAAATAATTATGTACAATTGTGTGACACACGGTTGGTACAGTACTGATACAAGATCGAGCAACCTCGAAACATTCCCATATCACACATGTAATTTCAACAGGTGTTTACCTAATTGTTTCCCTGTCACTGCTAATTTTATTTAAAATAACCCAAAGCAGCTCGGCGTTATCTTTTATAGCTTTCTCTTGTATACTGAAATAATCTCGAGTTTCTGGACGTTTCTGTTTACCGTATCAGACTTTAAACATCATTTAGTTTTATTGGTTCAATTTTCTCTTTTGGGGTTAATAATTTCTTCGTCCAAAAAATTACAGTCCTGATAACATGTTAATAAGAGAAAAAACAACTTTAATTGTGTACTTAAGGATGAAAAGTCTTAAAAACTTTTACTACCCGTCCTAAAAGACCGTCATAATTGCATTACGATTTTTTAAAGAGCCAATTAAATTTCCGGATTATAAATCTCGCCTATCATCTAATAGTGAAATTTGTTAATTATACTCAATAATCCTTTAATCAGCTTTGACAAAAGCATTTAATCATTCATAATCACCTACAGACCAGCTCATTACACAAACAAGCAAATTAGCAACATTACCGTTTTTCACACCTATCGCAACATGCAGAAAAAAGGTAGTTTGTTTATTATCAACGGCTGTCGTCACACATCATCACTGATACATAGTCATACTTGGCTGGCTTGTGGTTGCAAATTTGGACAATGATTAATAAACAAAGGCTTAATCAGCACTTTGAAGTGTGACTGTTGTATTGACTATCGAGGCGGTCTCTTCATCAAACCTAAGAATCGTCAAGGAATAGATGATATTGGCTTTGTCTTTTTTTTCTTTGAGGTAGCAAAGAAGAAATTCACGTTGTATAAACTGTATATAAATATACATTAACTGTATATTATAAAATGTTACACTTCAACTTCCATATACGAATTTGACTCAAATGGGTCCCATCCATTCTCCTTTGATCATGTACTACCTTTTGGCATAAGCCTTTATCTAACTCGTCTGTCAAAGCTCTCCTGGGCTTCCTTAAGGGGCTAAGTCCTTCTAATTCCACAGACATGTTCAAACCGTCATTACTCGAGTTCTCAGCATTTTTTGCAGCTTCCCGAAACTACATCTCTCCATAATTTGATTTTTTTTCATCATTCACTCTTAGTTTCTTCCATTTTCCATGTGTCTGATGCACAAAGTATACCGACCCTATATAGGCTACCCATAGTAAGTCTTTGCTCTCTCTACTAATGGAACTTTATTCATCTGCGGTATGGCAATCATTACACGTCATCCATGTGCCAACCATCCTTTTTCTTACTGCCCTACAATCCTACTTCAGTGCAGTTTCAAGGTACCAGAAGTTCTTTACTTCATTTCAAGACTTGTCCATCTAACACAACAGGATTCTCTGAATGGCAGAGGCAATGGAGTGACAATGCCCTGGAGACTTACCATATATACATATGATTAATGCCCAAGCCCCCTCTCCACCCAAGCTAGAACCACAGAGGGCCAGGCAATGGCTCCTGGTGACTAAGCAGATAGACCTGTAAGCTCCCCCAAACTCCCCATCCTTACCTCACAAGGATGGTGAGATTGCAGCGCCCAAAGAAGCTAACGAGTTTGACCGGGATAGTAAAATGTTTAATTCAAGACTTTTTCCAAAACCACCATATGGCCAATTCCCAATTTGTACTTTTTGTCTTAGATTCCTTTACAATGATCATTAGCTTCGTTTGCTAAAGGTAATTTTTAAGGCCTCTCATCCACCTTTTAAACATTTCCACCACCACCTCTGATTCCTGTTGTTCCTTATAGTCCTTTGTAGAGCAAGGTGTGACACTATCGAAAAATCTAGACATAACAGTCTTAACTACAGAAACTAACTTTGATATGCCTACGAAAAAATCTCCATATTGATAACTCACTTGGTATTATATAAAATGCCATCTAAAGCTCTATAAATGCATAGTAATGTTCGATTATATTGCAGCCTCTTTCCTATTTCTATCTTATAATAAAGACGGCATCTACTGTACATTTCTTTTTAATGAAACTGGACTGCTATTTGCCCATCTTCACAAATGCTCAAAATATATCAGCATGTCTTTCAAAAACCTTAAATGAATGATCTTTTAATTTGCATTGAAGTCTTCCTTTACCTGCACAACATCTATACAACTTTCAAGTGCTTTCCTCCTTATACCCAACACTTCCAGATGCAGAATTATCATCACCAAATTTCCTTCCTCCATTTCCTCATGATGACTAAAAAGGCAAAACACACTTATATCCTGACACTCGTTAACAAGATTGACGCATCATTATTACCAGCGTATTCCCCAAGCTTCAAATCTCATTTAAAACATCTTTAATTTCGCTTCCATCAGTGGCATGTATAAGTATAAATATATATATAATATATATATATAATATATATATATATATATATATATATATATATATATATATATATATATACATATATCACAGTATAAACTGGTGATTTTTTCCAATAGCATTCAGAAGTTTTGGCAACAAGCGATACTAAATTTAAACCGAACAATTCACTGCTAATCGATACTAAGCAAATGCTACCCATTTTCCTAGGTGTGTAATAAACAATCCGCTAACAAATACCTTAGGAGGCAGGTAATCAGCATTTATCACAAATTAACAGTATATTAAAAATAACAAAGGTTTAAACTTCCAGAATCGTCAAAGTTCAAGCTCCACAAGATCGTAAAGTTAACCTCGTCAGTTTAGCGTCAGGAAATAGGAATGAGGCATAATGAGTTTCCAGAAGCTGTGCTTACCTTGGACTCAAGTTGGATTCATGTATTTCACATGCAGATTTCCCCTTAACATCCAAACTACTTGTTATAAATCTCTTTCAAAACAAACTGATCCAATAGATTATTTTCTTACTGAAACAAGGATTTCTCTGTTCCAGCATCAGTCCCGCTCTTGTTTGTTTGAAGTTTCCAATCAATCGAGTTCCACAAACTCGCCATTTATAATAATTCGTAAAATAACCTCATTCATTTTCTCTCTTATGCACATGGACGATAAAAGTCTTTTAATCAAACTCTTTGTATACATTCCTTCTGCAGTTAAACTTTACATAACTCGGTAACCCATTCAATCATAAAATTACCACCAGATGGGAGAATTACACTTTTAATAAAATCAACTCTATTATAATGTTGGGAATTCAAAACTTGGAGGTAGAGCATATTTTGTCAGGCGAAGAATAAACGACAGAGAGAGAGAGAGAGAGAGAGAGAGAGAGAGAGAGAGAGAGAGAGAGAGAGAGAGAGAGAGAGAGAGAGAGAGAGAGAGAGAGAGAGAGAAAATCTATTTCTTGAGTGTTATTCTTCAAGGTGAAAGCTATTTGGGATAAGAAAATCTGGGAAGTGAACTGGAAATGAGAAATTGTTTGGTGAGTAAATAAAGGAAATTACATGGATTAGAGTATAATGCTAAGATGCAATAGTGTGCGAGCGTATTAAGAATAGGGATCAGGCCCATTTACGGCCTTACTACGATCAATAGTTTCTGCCAGATAATACAGAAAGTTTTGTTTACTCTCATAGTCTATTTGTCCAAAATTACCTTCCAAGAAGCACTAGGTAGAATTTTTTCTTTTCTTTTTTGTAACTCAGCAATTTATTTCTTGAAAATCAGCATTATAGACACACCGAGATAATAGTAATTTCTATCTTTAAATAATGGAGTTTCCTCTGCAATCAAAAGGTAATTCTTAAAAATCTGCTGAAATTAAAGGGCTTTTGAATGAGTCTTTTAGAAGAACTTCCATATTTTCTTCATGGGTTCACGACCTGAACACTTTCGGGACACTATTAAAATTAAATTCATTCTGAGAAGGCTTCCTTTTAGCCATGGAAATAATTTACAACGTGCCTCACTCTACTGCTATTCAAACCATTAAAAGAAATGTATACCGCCTTCTGAGAAAGTCTTTAGAAGTGTACTAAGAACAGGTTCCTCTTTCTGTGGCGAAGAACAATAGGGACTAATACTATGTGAAAGGAAAACTTGCTAACTTTGCTCATAGCCCCTTTCATTATTACAATGCTTCGAATTCCACAGGGAATATTGCGATACATTTTATTTACCGAAAGAGGTTCCAAGATTCTTTAGTTGCTCTCTGGCATCTTTATACGAGTATTATGGGAAATGAAAAATTATTTACATTAACTTTTTAAAACATTATCCTCATTATATCATTATTACAATTTGGTAAAAAATTTTTTTTTTTTTACCATCATGCATCTCATTTCCCATATGCCAAATATGCTTTTGCTATCAGTTTCCTATCTATACGATATAATATTCTATTCAATTTGTTAAATCTACTTTTCATCATTTCTACTTCTTATCGTACAGATTCTACACTCCCTTTAAAGCATATTAATAATTTGTTAATTACTTATGTAACCACCATTTATGTTCAATCGATTGAGGATTAAGTTTCTTTCATAAAGTATATATTCTTCTTCTCTTTTCCCTTTACGAATACCTATTTTTATAGACCCTGTATCCAATGCACTCCTTATTTCAAAATGTCTTCGTCTTCATTATCTCTCTTTTACCAGTTTCCTGTCATGATCACAGGCACAGATGGAGCAGGGGTTATGGTCCCCGGACCCCCAAGCACAAGTATGAGAGTGACAGGAACAAGGGAAGAGATGCCTAGCACGTTTGACTGGGTTGGGGATCGGGGTAACCCCGAGAACCAGGGTCACACAACATTTTAAGCAACACGGCCAACTTTTGCCCAATCTCTATCTCACTGCCTCCCAGTGCCAGAGCTTTTTCCATGAGTACTTGTCATTCTACGAGACTTAACAGTCCTTTTAGGATTAGGGAGGCAACAAAGTGTTCACTGACAATAGGGGCAAAACAAAGCCTTTCACCATAGGCGTCAACACAGGATACACTGGCACTGGGGAGACCAGGGGAAAGATAGCCTTGGCTACATGCTCTCTTAAGTTATGGAGGGCTTATCTGAAAGACACACGGAAGCCCATCACTCCCATAGGTTAAACTCGTCCTTTTGAGACAAATGAAGCTTCGAATTTCTGAAGGGATGCGGCAAGCACTGGGGGAATCGCACACACCACCAGAACCTGAAAACCCAGCTGATGCAGTTCTGAGGACTCCTTGTAACTAGCAAATACTCCCTGTGAGGCGAACCAGGGGTGTTATGTACAGGGCAGCGGCAACAAAAACTCCCACTGAAGAGACAATTGAAAAACTTCTTCAGTGACTTTTTGGGAGATGCCAAGAGACACATCCTAAGGTATATAGGTGCCACTGCATAGGAAGCCATAACCTGTACTCGGCACCCTACAAAATGCACAAAGTGCGGATCTACAGCCGGTTTACTCAAAGCAGTTACAATGTTCACTCTTTCCCCGTCAAGTACAAAGTTTTTGCTTTAAATCCATTACAAACGAAAAAAAAACCGCCAGCATTCACTTTATGAAATATAGATCCTCGTCAAATTACCTAACAGCCGCTCAAGTTAGAGCTAAAAACATATCCCTATTTAAAGGATAATAGATTCCAGAGTGATGATGAATACTGACCAACCCCCAGACATGTATGAGGCCTTTGTCATGTAATGGACGAGAAACAGCTGCATTTGTTGTTGTATATAGCTCATGCATGTCTGCATTCATGTCTGGGGTTTGTCCAGTATTCATCACCGCGCTAGCCAGTGCGGTTTGGTGATGGAAGATTTTCGTCTGATTGCACACAGTACCTGAACCTAAAATGGGTGGCCCCGACTAGTTAAGCTTTGCTGATATTGGCGATTTGCAAAGCCTTTCACCACGTTAAGGTAACCCCACTCAGAAAAGGATATATATATATATATATATATATATATATATATATATATATATATATATATATAAATATATATATATATAAATATATATATATATATATAAATATATATATATATATATAAATATAAATATATATATATACACATATATACATATATATATATATATATATATATATATATATATATATATATATATATATATATTAAGCTAAGCTAGAACCTTAGTTGGAAAAGCATGAAGCTTTAAGCTCAAGAACTCCAATAGGGAAAACAGCCGAGTGAGAAAAGGAATAAACTACATGAGGTCTAATGAACAATGAAAATAAAATATTTTAAGAACATTAGCAATATTATAACTTTCATATCTAAACAATAAAAACTTCAAAAAAAAAAAAAAAGGAGGAGAAATAAGAAAGAATAGTATACCGCGTGTACCCTCAAGCAAAAAGACTCTAAGGACACTAACCAAGACTAGTGGCCAAAGGATTGATTTTGACGTGTTTTTCTCCTAGAAGAACTGATTGCCATAGCTAACGAGAGACTCATTACTCCTTATCAAAAGGAAAGTAGCCACTGAACAATCACAGTGCAGTAGTTAGCCCCTTAAAGTGAAGAATTGTTTGGTAATCTCATTGTTGTCAGGTATATAAGGACGAAGGAGAATGTAGAAAGAATATTCCAGGCGATTCGGGGTATGTATGTATGTATGCATGTATAAATAAATAAATATATATATGTAAATAAATAAATAAATATATATATATATATATATATATATATATATATATATATATATATATATATATGTGTGTGTGTGTGTGTGTGTCTGTGTGTGTGTGCGTGTGTGTGTGTGTGTAGGCTACGCGCTCATAAACGGTTATGTTTGAAAGCAATAAAATCCACTATTCAAACCACTTTGCGAGCTTAACAGTTTTGTTAAGTGGTGTGGATTTCATAATGGATTTGAACAAATAACTTAAATTCGCCTGAAAGTTCAACGTATATTGCAATGAAAGATAACGCTATTTTTTACACTTTCATGAAAGAAAAAAAACAACCTGGTGTGTTTGCTTTTATTGATTTTCTACAAGATAGATGAATTAATTACACATCATCGTTAATATCAATATCCTTTAATTTCGTTTTAAATATTAGAAACAAATGTACGGATTCTCTAAATCTTTCTCACTAACACGTTGTCAGAGCTATAACTTTATATCATAGTTATAACATTTGTATTTCTTTACGGACGACTTATTGGGAATTCAATGTTTTTTGTTTGCTATCACATTTTAAATTTCACAAAGTTTTTTTCTAAAACATCGTTACAAATATGTTTAATAGCTCATCTATGTAATTTTTCAAAAATTACACCTTCAGTTTTCTAATTATTTCTGGTACTCCCAGGTGAGATTCGATTTTACAGACATACATGTTCATCATATACGCCATTGGGATCCTTCCACCTCAATGTTGTCCTTCGCTTTGTTTGATCGACTGACCAGCCAATATTTCGAGAAGGATCTGCCTGTTTTCACCAACAATGTGTTTGTTTGTCGGCATTTTACTGCCAACGTATCATACCAACGTCATTTCATCTATAAATGTTCGCATTAGTTCGCAATTTTCATCTTGTCTAGAAACACAAGTCAAAGTCTTCGGTTTAACATCCGGAGTTGATCCACAGAACGACAACGAGAACTGACTGTCACATTTAAAACAAGAGTTTCTGTGGGTTCTCATCTTAATTTGTTGGACGGATCTTACGTCTATTAGACTTCTTATTCCTGATCTAGATATTAATCTCTGGCACCGTCGTTCACTTAGTTCGTTAAGCATGTCGCATAGGATTTTTTTTTTTTCTTTTTTTTTTTTTTTTTGTAAAATTCTGACCATCCTTTACCATCAGATCTTCCTGGACAGTACCATCCTGTTCGCAATACCAGATATGAAGTTAATTATAATAGTCACGCCTTCTCTTCTCCATCAGGAGGCTCAATACTACACAATATTCTAGAAGTTTTATTCCATCTGTGACAAAGTTGTGAAATGATCATCCTAATCAGGTAGTTGAATCAGAAAAACTATATAAGTTCAAACTTACAGCAAATGATTTTTATGTTGAACAGGCTTGCATAAGTCCCTTTTTTATAGTTTATATATGAAAGATTTGTTTTAATGTTACTTTTATTTAAATATTTCATCTTAATTATTAATTACTTTAGATAGTTCATTTATTTCCTTTTCTCACTGGGCTATTTTTCCTTTTGGAATCCTTGGGCTTCTTTTAGCATCAAGCTTTTCCAACTAGGGTTGTAGCTTAGCTAATAATAATAATAATAATAATAATAATATAGCAAATCCGTCAAATTTCTTTCTGTGGATATGAAACTTCCGTGCAGTGATGGAAGGTCAAAATACGATCTTCTCATTGGAAAGTGGCAAGTTATTCAGATGGACTTTAGCATTGTCCAGTGACAGAAGAAAGTTTTGATTGATTGATTTAAAGTTATCAGGCATCCTGAAGAACGTTTTGTAAACTTTGATCCAGTCAGCGATTAACAGTCCTTAATCCACTTCATAAACAGGTGAAAAGTTATCAATATTTTCACATTAAACTTTCATGTTACTGGCAAATACTTCACATTCAAGTTTCCAAAGCAGCAGAATGCAGCACATTTGCTTTTCAATAAAGGCTTCTTAAACACAGCCTCCTTGTTAACGCAAAGCGTAGTGGCGATTCTCTCTCTAGATTTTCTACCCTTTTGTACTAATCGCTTCAGATCCAAAGAGACTTATTTGGAAGTGCTTGGTAAGACAATCCTGTATAGCCAATGTTGTAAATGTCATAGATTGTGCCAAGCAATAATGTCAGGTACCTTCTTACAACATTCATTCATGGTTGTATGAGAAACATTGGTGCTTTGTCCATAAACCGAAGCAAAATTGATTTGCCTTTGTCTTAAATCTGTTCAACCGTCTATTGAATGTTTTAGAATTAAATTACCTTCCAATAATCCAAGTTGTCTATACACTAATGACTGTTCTTGAAGCAAGGGTACTGATACAAGATCGAGCAACCTCGAAACATTCCCATATCACATATGTAATTTCAACGTGTTTACCTAATTGTTTCCCTGTCACTGCTAATTTTCTTTAAAATAACCCCAAGCAGCTCGGCGTTATCTTTTATAGCTTTCTCTTTCATACTGAAGTAATCTCGAGTTTCTGGACGTTTCTGTTTACCGTATCAGACTTTAAACATCATTTAGTTTTATTGGTTCAATTTTCTCTTTTGGGGTTAATAATTTCTTAGTCGAAAAAATTACAGTCCTGATAACATGTTAATAAGAGAAAAAACAACTTTAATTATGTACTTAAGGATGAAAAGTCTTGAAAACTTTTACTACCCGTCCTAAAAGACCGTCATAATTGCATTACGATTTTTTCAAGAGCCAATTAAATTTCCAGATTATGAATCTCGCCTATCATCTAATAGTGAAATTTGTTAATTATACTCAATAATCCTTTAATCAGCTTCGACAAAAGCATTTAATCATTCATAATCACCTGCTGAGCAGCTCCTTACACAAACAAGCAAATTAGCAACATTACCGTTTTCCACACCTATCGCAACATGCAGAAAAAAGGTAGTTTGTTTATTATTAACGGCTGTCGTCACACAATGACTGATACATAGTCATACTTGGCTGGCTTGTGGTTGCAAATTTGGACATTGATTAATAAACAAAGGCTTAATCAGCACTTTGAATTGTGACTTGTATTGACTATCGAGGCGGTCTCTTCATCAAACCTAACCTAAGAATCGTTAAGGAATAGATGATATTGGCTTTGTCTTTTTTCTTTCTTTGAGGTAGCAAAGAAGAAATTCACGTTGTATAAACTGTATATAAATATACATTAACTGTATATTATAAAATGTTACACTTCAACTTCCATATACGGATTTGACTCAAATGGGTCCCATCCATTCTCCTTTGACTGTATTACCTTTTGGTATAAGCCTTTATCTAACTCGCCTGTCAACACTCTCCCGGGCTTCCTTAAGGGGCTATGTCCTTCTAATTCCAAATGTACTGCTTTTCAGACACACTCCTTCTCAAGACATGTTCAAACCGTCATTACTCGAGTTCTCAGCATTTTTTGCAGCTTCTCAAAACTACATCTCTCCATCAATTCCTCGTTCATAATATGATCTTTTCATTATTCACTCTAAGTTTCTTCCATTTTCCATGTGTCTCATGCACAAAGTATACCGACCCTGTATAGGCTACCCATTGTAAGTCTTTGCTCTCTCTAGTAATGGAACTTTATTTATCTGTGGTCAGGCGATCAATCTACGTCATCCATGTTGTAGCCATACTTTTTCTTACTGCCCAACAATCCTACTTCAGTGCAGTTTCAGGGTACCAGAAGTACTTTACTTCATTTCAAGACTTGTCCATCTAACACAGCAGGATTCTCAATTCTTCTCACTTCCACCATTTAAAGGTTTAAAGGCCACTCATGAATGGCAGAGGCAATGGGGTGACAATGACCTGGAGACTTACCATATATACATATGATTAACGCCCAAACCCCCTCTCCACCCAAGCTAGAACCACAGAGGGCCAGGCAATGGCTCCTGGTGACTCAGCAGATAGACCTATAGGCTCCCCCCAAACTCCCCATTCTTAGCTTTCAAGGATGGTGAGATTGCAGCGCCCAAAGAAGCTAAAGAGTTTGAGCGGGACTTAAACCTCAGTCAAGGACGTTACCACATCGGCCACCACAACCCTAGTTTGTTCTAGTTTAATATTTTGAGCATCTGCAATCTTCTACTCCAGTCAAACTTTATATTCCCCTCTTGTGACAGTTTATTACATCAAGATAGTAAAACGTTTAATCCAAGACCTTTTCCAAAACCACCGCATGGCCAATTTCCAATTTGTACTTTTTGTCTTGGATTCCTTTACAGTGATCATTAGCTTCGTTTGCTAAAGGTAATTTTTAAGGGCTCTCCTCCACTATTTCAGTCTTCCACTTTATAAATATTTCCACCACCACCTCTGATTCTTGTTGTAACTTATAATCCTTTGTAGAGCAAGGTGTAACACTATCGAAAAATCTAGACATAACAGTCTTAACTACAGAAACTAACTTTGATATACCTACGAAAAAATCTCCATATTATTAACTCATTTGGTATTATATAAAATGCCTTATAAAGCTCTATAAATGCATAGTAATGTTCGACTATATTGCAGCCTCTTTCCTATTGCTATCTTATAATAAAGACGGCATCTACTGTACATTTCTTTTTAATGAAATTGGACTGCTATTTGCCCATCTTCACAAATGCTCAAAATATATCAGCATGTCTTTCAGAAACCTTAAATGAATGTTCTTTTAATTTGCATTAATCTTCTTTTACCAGCACAAAATCTACTCCAGGCTTCAAGTGCTTTCCTCCTTATACCAAACACTTTCAGATACAGAATTATCATCACTAAAATTTTCTTCCTCCATTTCCTCAGGATGACTAAAATGGCAAAACACACTTATATCCTGACACTCGTTAGCAAGATTGCCGCATCATTATTACCACCGTATTCCCAAAGCTTTAAATCTCTTTCATCACATCTTTAATTTCGCTTCCATCAATGGTGCATATATATATATATATATATATATATATATATATATATATATATATATATATATATATATATATATATATATATATATACATGTACATACTTATATACAGTATATATACATATATATGTATACACAATATATATATATATATATATATATATATATATACACACATATATATATATATATACATAAATACATACATACATATATATATATATATATATATATATATATATATATATATATATATATATATATATTACAGTATAAACTGGGATTCTTTCCAATATCGGCATTCATATCTTTTGGCAACAGACGATACTAAATTTAGATCATACAATTCAGTGGTAATCGATACTCAGCAAATGCTACCCATTCTCCTAAGCGTGTAAAAAGCAATCTGCTAACAAAGACCTTAGGATGTAAGTAATCAGCATTTATCACAAATTACCAGTAAATTAAAAATAACAAAGGTTTAAACTTCCAGAATCATCAAAGTTCAAGCTCCACAAGATCGTAAAGTTGACCTCGTCAGTTTAGCGTCAGGAAATAGGAATGAGGCATAATGAGTTTCCAGCAGCTCTGCTTACCTTGGACTCAAGTTGGATTCATGTATTTCACATGCAGATTTCCCCTTAACATCCAAACTACTTGTTATAAATCTCTTTCAAAACAAACTGATCCACTCGATTATTTTCTTACTTCCTTTTCTTATTTCCTTTTTTGTATGTTTAACGTTTCAAATCAATCATGTTCCACAAACTCGCCATTTATAATAATTCGTACAGTCACCTCATTCATTTTCTATCATGCACAAGGACGATAAAAGTCATTTAAACAAACTATCTGTATACATTCGTCTTGCAGTCAAACTTTACATAACTCGGTAAACCATTCAATCATAAAATTACCACCAGATGAGAGAATTTCACTTTTAATAAAATTAACTCTATTATAATGTTGGGAATTCAAAACTTGGAGGTGGAGCATATTTTGTCGGGAGAAGAATAAAAGAGAGAGAGAGAGAGAGAGAGAGAGAGAGAGAGAGAGAGAGAGAGAGAGAGAGAGAGAGAGAGAGATCTATTTCTTGAGTGTTACCCTTCAAGGTGAAAGCTACTTGGGATAAGAAAATCTGGGAAGTGAACTGGAAATGAGAAATTGTTTGGTGAGTAAATAAAGGAAATTACATGGATTAGAGTATAATGCTAAGATGCAATAGTGCGCGAGCGCATTAGGAATAGGGATCAGGCCCATTTAAGGCCTTACTACGATCAATACTTTTTGCCTGATAATACAGAAAGTTTTGTTTACTCCGATAGGCTACTTGTCCAAAATTACCTTCCAAGAAGCACTAGGTAGATTTTTTTTTATTCTTTTCGTTTGTAACTTAGCGATTTATTTCTTGAATATCAGCATTATATACACACTGAGATAATAGTAATTTCTATCTTTAAATAATGGAGTTTCCTCTGCAATCAAAAGGTAATTCTTAAAAATCTGCTGAAATTAAAGGGCTTTTGAATGAGTCTTTTAGAAGAACTTCCATATTTTCTTCATGGGTTCACGACCTGAACACTTTCGGGACACTATTAAAATTAAATTCATTCTGAGAAGGCTTCCTTTTAGCCATGGAAATAATTTACAACGTGCCTCACTCTACTGCTATTCAAACCATTAAAAGAAATGTATACCGCCTTCTGAGAAAGTCTTTAGAAGTGTACTAAGAACAGGTTCCTCTTTCTGTGGCGAAGAACAATAGGGACTAATACTATGTGAAAGGAAAACTTGCTAACTTTGCTCATAGCCCCTTTCATTATTACAATGCTTCGAATTCCACAGGGAATATTGCGATACATTTTATTTACCGAAAGAGGTTCCAAGATTCTTTAGTTGCTCTCTGGCATCTTTATACGAGTATTATGGGAAATGAAAAATTATTTACATTAACTTTTTAAAACATTATCCTCATTATATCATTATTACAATTTGGTAAAAAATTTTTTTTTTTTTACCATCATGCATCTCATTTCCCATATGCCAAATATGCTTTTGCTATCAGTTTCCTATCTATACGATATAATATTCTATTCAATTTGTTAAATCTACTTTTCATCATTTCTACTTCTTATCGTACAGATTCTACACTCCCTTTAAAGCATATTAATAATTTGTTAATTACTTATGTAACCACCATTTATGTTCAATCGATTGAGGATTAAGTTTCTTTCATAAAGTATATATTCTTCTTCTCTTTTCCCTTTACGAATACCTATTTTTATAGACCCTGTATCCAATGCACTCCTTATTTCAAAATGTCTTCGTCTTCATTATCTCTCTTTTACCAGTTTCCTGTCATGATCACAGGCACAGATGGAGCAGGGGTTATGGTCCCCGGACCCCCAAGCACAAGTATGAGAGTGACAGGAACAAGGGAAGAGATGCCTAGCACGTTTGACTGGGTTGGGGATCGGGGTAACCCCGAGAACCAGGGTCACACAACATTTTAAGCAACACGGCCAACTTTTGCCCAATCTCTATCTCACTGCCTCCCAGTGCCAGAGCTTTTTCCATGAGTACTTGTCATTCTACGAGACTTAACAGTCCTTTTAGGATTAGGGAGGCAACAAAGTGTTCACTGACAATAGGGGCAAAACAAAGCCTTTCACCATAGGCGTCAACACAGGATACACTGGCACTGGGGAGACCAGGGGAAAGATAGCCTTGGCTACATGCTCTCTTAAGTTATGGAGGGCTTATCTGAAAGACACACGGAAGCCCATCACTCCCATAGGTTAAACTCGTCCTTTTGAGACAAATGAAGCTTCGAATTTCTGAAGGGATGCGGCAAGCACTGGGGGAATCGCACACACCACCAGAACCTGAAAACCCAGCTGATGCAGTTCTGAGGACTCCTTGTAACTAGCAAATACTCCCTGTGAGGCGAACCAGGGGTGTTATGTACAGGGCAGCGGCAACAAAAACTCCCACTGAAGAGACAATTGAAAAACTTCTTCAGTGACTTTTTGGGAGATGCCAAGAGACACATCCTAAGGTATATAGGTGCCACTGCATAGGAAGCCATAACCTGTACTCGGCACCCTACAAAATGCACAAAGTGCGGATCTACAGCCGGTTTACTCAAAGCAGTTACAATGTTCACTCTTTCCCCGTCAAGTACAAAGTTTTTGCTTTAAATCCATTACAAACGAAAAAAAAACCGCCAGCATTCACTTTATGAAATATAGATCCTCGTCAAATTACCTAACAGCCGCTCAAGTTAGAGCTAAAAACATATCCCTATTTAAAGGATAATAGATTCCAGAGTGATGATGAATACTGACCAACCCCCAGACATGTATGAGGCCTTTGTCATGTAATGGACGAGAAACAGCTGCATTTGTTGTTGTATATAGCTCATGCATGTCTGCATTCATGTCTGGGGTTTGTCCAGTATTCATCACCACGCTAGCCAGTGCGGTTTGGTGATGGAAGATTTTCGTCTGATTGCACACAGTACCTGAACCTAAAATGGGTGGCCCCGACTAGTTAAGCTTTGCTGATATTGGCGATTTGCAAAGCCTTTCACCACGTTAAGGTAACCCCACTCAGAAAAGGATATATATATATATATATATATATATATATATATATATATATATATATATATATATATAAATATATATATATATAAATATATATATATATATATAAATATATATATATATATATAAATATAAATATATATATATACACATATATACATATATATATATATATATATATATATATATATATATATATATATATATATATTAAGCTAAGCTAGAACCTTAGTTGGAAAAGCATGAAGCTTTAAGCTCAAGAACTCCAATAGGGAAAACAGCCGAGTGAGAAAAGGAATAAACTACATGAGGTCTAATGAACAATGAAAATAAAATATTTTAAGAACATTAGCAATATTATAACTTTCATATCTAAACAATAAAAACTTCAAAAAAAAAAAAAAAGGAGGAGAAATAAGAAAGAATAGTATACCGCGTGTACCCTCAAGCAAAAAGACTCTAAGGACACTAACCAAGACTAGTGGCCAAAGGATTGATTTTGACGTGTTTTTCTCCTAGAAGAACTGATTGCCATAGCTAACGAGAGACTCATTACTCCTTATCAAAAGGAAAGTAGCCACTGAACAATCACAGTGCAGTAGTTAGCCCCTTAAAGTGAAGAATTGTTTGGTAATCTCATTGTTGTCAGGTATATAAGGACGAAGGAGAATGTAGAAAGAATATTCCAGGCGATTCGGGGTATGTATGTATGTATGCATGTATAAATAAATAAATATATATATGTAAATAAATAAATAAATATATATATATATATATATATATATATATATATATATATATATATATATATGTGTGTGTGTGTGTGTGTGTGTCTGTGTGTGTGTGCGTGTGTGTGTGTGTGTAGGCTACGCGCTCATAAACGGTTATGTTTGAAAGCAATAAAATCCACTATTCAAACCACTTTGCGAGCTTAACAGTTTTGTTAAGTGGTGTGGATTTCATAATGGATTTGAACAAATAACTTAAATTCGCCTGAAAGTTCAACGTATATTGCAATGAAAGATAACGCTATTTTTTACACTTTCATGAAAGAAAAAAAACAACCTGGTGTGTTTGCTTTTATTGATTTTCTACAAGATAGATGAATTAATTACACATCATCGTTAATATCAATATCCTTTAATTTCGTTTTAAATATTAGAAACAAATGTACGGATTCTCTAAATCTTTCTCACTAACACGTTGTCAGAGCTATAACTTTATATCATAGTTATAACATTTGTATTTCTTTACGGACGACTTATTGGGAATTCAATGTTTTTTGTTTGCTATCACATTTTAAATTTCACAAAGTTTTTTTCTAAAACATCGTTACAAATATGTTTAATAGCTCATCTATGTAATTTTTCAAAAATTACACCTTCAGTTTTCTAATTATTTCTGGTACTCCCAGGTGAGATTCGATTTTACAGACATACATGTTCATCATATACGCCATTGGGATCCTTCCACCTCAATGTTGTCCTTCGCTTTGTTTGATCGACTGACCAGCCAATATTTCGAGAAGGATCTGCCTGTTTTCACCAACAATGTGTTTGTTTGTCGGCATTTTACTGCCAACGTATCATACCAACGTCATTTCATCTATAAATGTTCGCATTAGTTCGCAATTTTCATCTTGTCTAGAAACACAAGTCAAAGTCTTCGGTTTAACATCCGGAGTTGATCCACAGAACGACAACGAGAACTGACTGTCACATTTAAAACAAGAGTTTCTGTGGGTTCTCATCTTAATTTGTTGGACGGATCTTACGTCTATTAGACTTCTTATTCCTGATCTAGATATTAATCTCTGGCACCGTCGTTCACTTAGTTCGTTAAGCATGTCGCATAGGATTTTTTTTTTTTCTTTTTTTTTTTTTTTTTGTAAAATTCTGACCATCCTTTACCATCAGATCTTCCTGGACAGTACCATCCTGTTCGCAATACCAGATATGAAGTTAATTATAATAGTCACGCCTTCTCTTCTCCATCAGGAGGCTCAATACTACACAATATTCTAGAAGTTTTATTCCATCTGTGACAAAGTTGTGAAATGATCATCCTAATCAGGTAGTTGAATCAGAAAAACTATATAAGTTCAAACTTACAGCAAATGATTTTTATGTTGAACAGGCTTGCATAAGTCCCTTTTTTATAGTTTATATATGAAAGATTTGTTTTAATGTTACTTTTATTTAAATATTTCATCTTAATTATTAATTACTTTAGATAGTTCATTTATTTCCTTTTCTCACTGGGCTATTTTTCCTTTTGGAATCCTTGGGCTTCTTTTAGCATCAAGCTTTTCCAACTAGGGTTGTAGCTTAGCTAATAATAATAATAATAATAATAATAATATAGCAAATCCGTCAAATTTCTTTCTGTGGATATGAAACTTCCGTGCAGTGATGGAAGGTCAAAATACGATCTTCTCATTGGAAAGTGGCAAGTTATTCAGATGGACTTTAGCATTGTCCAGTGACAGAAGAAAGTTTTGATTGATTGATTTAAAGTTATCAGGCATCCTGAAGAACGTTTTGTAAACTTTGATCCAGTCAGCGATTAACAGTCCTTAATCCACTTCATAAACAGGTGAAAAGTTATCAATATTTTCACATTAAACTTTCATGTTACTGGCAAATACTTCACATTCAAGTTTCCAAAGCAGCAGAATGCAGCACATTTGCTTTTCAATAAAGGCTTCTTAAACACAGCCTCCTTGTTAACGCAAAGCGTAGTGGCGATTCTCTCTCTAGATTTTCTACCCTTTTGTACTAATCGCTTCAGATCCAAAGAGACTTATTTGGAAGTGCTTGGTAAGACAATCCTGTATAGCCAATGTTGTAAATGTCATAGATTGTGCCAAGCAATAATGTCAGGTACCTTCTTACAACATTCATTCATGGTTGTATGAGAAACATTGGTGCTTTGTCCATAAACCGAAGCAAAATTGATTTGCCTTTGTCTTAAATCTGTTCAACCGTCTATTGAATGTTTTAGAATTAAATTACCTTCCAATAATCCAAGTTGTCTATACACTAATGACTGTTCTTGAAGCAAGGGTACTGATACAAGATCGAGCAACCTCGAAACATTCCCATATCACATATGTAATTTCAACGTGTTTACCTAATTGTTTCCCTGTCACTGCTAATTTTCTTTAAAATAACCCCAAGCAGCTCGGCGTTATCTTTTATAGCTTTCTCTTTCATACTGAAGTAATCTCGAGTTTCTGGACGTTTCTGTTTACCGTATCAGACTTTAAACATCATTTAGTTTTATTGGTTCAATTTTCTCTTTTGGGGTTAATAATTTCTTAGTCGAAAAAATTACAGTCCTGATAACATGTTAATAAGAGAAAAAACAACTTTAATTATGTACTTAAGGATGAAAAGTCTTGAAAACTTTTACTACCCGTCCTAAAAGACCGTCATAATTGCATTACGATTTTTTCAAGAGCCAATTAAATTTCCAGATTATGAATCTCGCCTATCATCTAATAGTGAAATTTGTTAATTATACTCAATAATCCTTTAATCAGCTTCGACAAAAGCATTTAATCATTCATAATCACCTGCTGAGCAGCTCCTTACACAAACAAGCAAATTAGCAACATTACCGTTTTCCACACCTATCGCAACATGCAGAAAAAAGGTAGTTTGTTTATTATTAACGGCTGTCGTCACACAATGACTGATACATAGTCATACTTGGCTGGCTTGTGGTTGCAAATTTGGACATTGATTAATAAACAAAGGCTTAATCAGCACTTTGAATTGTGACTTGTATTGACTATCGAGGCGGTCTCTTCATCAAACCTAACCTAAGAATCGTTAAGGAATAGATGATATTGGCTTTGTCTTTTTTCTTTCTTTGAGGTAGCAAAGAAGAAATTCACGTTGTATAAACTGTATATAAATATACATTAACTGTATATTATAAAATGTTACACTTCAACTTCCATATACGGATTTGACTCAAATGGGTCCCATCCATTCTCCTTTGACTGTATTACCTTTTGGTATAAGCCTTTATCTAACTCGCCTGTCAACACTCTCCCGGGCTTCCTTAAGGGGCTATGTCCTTCTAATTCCAAATGTACTGCTTTTCAGACACACTCCTTCTCAAGACATGTTCAAACCGTCATTACTCGAGTTCTCAGCATTTTTTGCAGCTTCTCAAAACTACATCTCTCCATCAATTCCTCGTTCATAATATGATCTTTTCATTATTCACTCTAAGTTTCTTCCATTTTCCATGTGTCTCATGCACAAAGTATACCGACCCTGTATAGGCTACCCATTGTAAGTCTTTGCTCTCTCTAGTAATGGAACTTTATTTATCTGTGGTCAGGCGATCAATCTACGTCATCCATGTTGTAGCCATACTTTTTCTTACTGCCCAACAATCCTACTTCAGTGCAGTTTCAGGGTACCAGAAGTACTTTACTTCATTTCAAGACTTGTCCATCTAACACAGCAGGATTCTCAATTCTTCTCACTTCCACCATTTAAAGGTTTAAAGGCCACTCATGAATGGCAGAGGCAATGGGGTGACAATGACCTGGAGACTTACCATATATACATATGATTAACGCCCAAACCCCCTCTCCACCCAAGCTAGAACCACAGAGGGCCAGGCAATGGCTCCTGGTGACTCAGCAGATAGACCTATAGGCTCCCCCCAAACTCCCCATTCTTAGCTTTCAAGGATGGTGAGATTGCAGCGCCCAAAGAAGCTAAAGAGTTTGAGCGGGACTTAAACCTCAGTCAAGGACGTTACCACATCGGCCACCACAACCCTAGTTTGTTCTAGTTTAATATTTTGAGCATCTGCAATCTTCTACTCCAGTCAAACTTTATATTCCCCTCTTGTGACAGTTTATTACATCAAGATAGTAAAACGTTTAATCCAAGACCTTTTCCAAAACCACCGCATGGCCAATTTCCAATTTGTACTTTTTGTCTTGGATTCCTTTACAGTGATCATTAGCTTCGTTTGCTAAAGGTAATTTTTAAGGGCTCTCCTCCACTATTTCAGTCTTCCACTTTATAAATATTTCCACCACCACCTCTGATTCTTGTTGTAACTTATAATCCTTTGTAGAGCAAGGTGTAACACTATCGAAAAATCTAGACATAACAGTCTTAACTACAGAAACTAACTTTGATATACCTACGAAAAAATCTCCATATTATTAACTCATTTGGTATTATATAAAATGCCTTATAAAGCTCTATAAATGCATAGTAATGTTCGACTATATTGCAGCCTCTTTCCTATTGCTATCTTATAATAAAGACGGCATCTACTGTACATTTCTTTTTAATGAAATTGGACTGCTATTTGCCCATCTTCACAAATGCTCAAAATATATCAGCATGTCTTTCAGAAACCTTAAATGAATGTTCTTTTAATTTGCATTAATCTTCTTTTACCAGCACAAAATCTACTCCAGGCTTCAAGTGCTTTCCTCCTTATACCAAACACTTTCAGATACAGAATTATCATCACTAAAATTTTCTTCCTCCATTTCCTCAGGATGACTAAAATGGCAAAACACACTTATATCCTGACACTCGTTAGCAAGATTGCCGCATCATTATTACCACCGTATTCCCAAAGCTTTAAATCTCTTTCATCACATCTTTAATTTCGCTTCCATCAATGGTGCATATATATATATATATATATATATATATATATATATATATATATATATATATATATATATATATATATATATATACATGTACATACTTATATACAGTATATATACATATATATGTATACACAATATATATATATATATATATATATATATATACACACATATATATATATATATACATAAATACATACATACATATATATATATATATATATATATATATATATATATATATATATATATATATATTACAGTATAAACTGGGATTCTTTCCAATATCGGCATTCATATCTTTTGGCAACAGACGATACTAAATTTAGATCATACAATTCAGTGGTAATCGATACTCAGCAAATGCTACCCATTCTCCTAAGCGTGTAAAAAGCAATCTGCTAACAAAGACCTTAGGATGTAAGTAATCAGCATTTATCACAAATTACCAGTAAATTAAAAATAACAAAGGTTTAAACTTCCAGAATCATCAAAGTTCAAGCTCCACAAGATCGTAAAGTTGACCTCGTCAGTTTAGCGTCAGGAAATAGGAATGAGGCATAATGAGTTTCCAGCAGCTCTGCTTACCTTGGACTCAAGTTGGATTCATGTATTTCACATGCAGATTTCCCCTTAACATCCAAACTACTTGTTATAAATCTCTTTCAAAACAAACTGATCCACTCGATTATTTTCTTACTTCCTTTTCTTATTTCCTTTTTTGTATGTTTAACGTTTCAAATCAATCATGTTCCACAAACTCGCCATTTATAATAATTCGTACAGTCACCTCATTCATTTTCTATCATGCACAAGGACGATAAAAGTCATTTAAACAAACTATCTGTATACATTCGTCTTGCAGTCAAACTTTACATAACTCGGTAAACCATTCAATCATAAAATTACCACCAGATGAGAGAATTTCACTTTTAATAAAATTAACTCTATTATAATGTTGGGAATTCAAAACTTGGAGGTGGAGCATATTTTGTCGGGAGAAGAATAAAAGAGAGAGAGAGAGAGAGAGAGAGAGAGAGAGAGAGAGAGAGAGAGAGAGAGAGAGAGAGAGATCTATTTCTTGAGTGTTACCCTTCAAGGTGAAAGCTACTTGGGATAAGAAAATCTGGGAAGTGAACTGGAAATGAGAAATTGTTTGGTGAGTAAATAAAGGAAATTACATGGATTAGAGTATAATGCTAAGATGCAATAGTGCGCGAGCGCATTAGGAATAGGGATCAGGCCCATTTAAGGCCTTACTACGATCAATACTTTTTGCCTGATAATACAGAAAGTTTTGTTTACTCCGATAGGCTACTTGTCCAAAATTACCTTCCAAGAAGCACTAGGTAGATTTTTTTTTATTCTTTTCGTTTGTAACTTAGCGATTTATTTCTTGAATATCAGCATTATATACACACTGAGATGAGAGTAATTTCTATTCATAAATAATTGAGTTTCCTCTGAAATCAAAAGGTAATTCTTAAAAATCTGCTGAAATTAAAGGCTTTTTGAATAAGTCTTTTAGAAGAACTTCAATATTTTCTTCATGGGTTCACGACCTGAACACTTTCGCGACACTATTAAAATTAAATTCATTCCGAGAAGGCTTCCTTTTAGCCATGGAAATAATTTACCCTGTGCCTCACTCTACTGCTATTCAAACTATTGAAAAAATGTATACAGCCTTCTGAGAAAGTCTTTAGAAGTGTACTAAGAACAGGTTCCTCTTTCTGTGGCGAAGAACAATAGAGACTAATACTGTGTGAAAGGAAAACTTGCTAACTTTGCTCATAGCCCCTTTCATTATCATTATTACAATGCTTCGAATTCCACAGGGAAAATTGCCATACATTTTGTTTAACGAAGGAGGTTCCAAGATTCTCTAGTTGCTCATTGACATATTTATAAGAGTATTGAGTGAAATGGAAAATTATTTACATTAAATTCTGAATACATTATCCTCATCATATCATTATTACTATTTGGTGGAGATTTTTTATTCATTCATGCATTCCATTTCCCATATACCCGATAGTTCTTTTGTTATCAGTTTCTAATCCTTACAATATAATATTCCATTCAATGTCAAATCTACTTTTCAACATATCTACTTTTCTTCTTATCGTACAGATACTCCTCTTTTAAGCATACTAATAGATTGTCAATTTATTATGTAACCACAATTTATGTTCAATCGATTTAACATTGTTTCTTTCATAAGTATACATTCACCTTCTCTTTTCCCTTTACGAATGCCAATTTTTACAGATCCTGTTTCCAATGCGTGCCTCATTTCAAAATATCTTCGTCTTCATCGTCTCTCTTTTACCCGTTTCCTGTCATAATCACAGGCACAGATGGAGCAAGGCTTATGGTCCCCGGACACCCAAGCACAAGTATGAGTGTGACAGGAACAGATGCCTAACACGGTTGACTGGGTTGAGGATCGGGGTAACCCCGAGAACCAGGGTCACACAACATTTTAAGCACCATGCCTAACTTATGCCCAATCTCTGTGTCAATACCTCACAGTGCTGGAACTTTTTCCGTCAGTACTTGTTATTCTACGAGCCTTAACAATAATTTTAGGATTAGGGAGGCACCACAGTGTTCACTGACAATAGGGGCACAAACACGCCTTTCGCCACTGGCGTCACCACAGGATACACTGGCACTGGGGATACCAAGGGAAAGATAGCCTTAGCTACATGCTCCTTCAAGTCATGGAGGGCCTACAGGAAAGACACACGGAAGCCCACCACTTCCGTAGGTCAAATTCGTCCTCGGCGGTCTGCACTGAGACAAAGGAAGCTTCCAAGTTCTGAAGAAATTGGGCAAACACTAGAGGAATCGCAGACACCACCAGAACCTGAAAACCCAGCTGATGCAGTTCTAAGGACTCCTTGCAACTAGCAAATACTCTCTGGGAGCCGAACCAGGGGTGTTATGTACATGGTAGTGGCAACAAAAACACCCATAAAGAGACAGAGTGAAAGAATTCTTCAGTGACTTCTTGGGAGTTGCCAAGAGACACCCTAAGGCGTACAACTGCCACTGCATAGGAGGTCATAACCTGTACTCGGTACTCAGGGATGATTGCCAACAATAATGACCCATACAATAAGCACAGAGAGAGTAGGGATCTACATCCGTTTACTCATAAAGCAGTTAAAATGCTCACCCCTTCCTCAACAAGTACAAAGCTTTTGCTTTACATCCATTACAAACTAAAAAAAAAAAAAAGTCAGCATTCACTTCATGTAATATAAACCCTCGTCAAATTACCTAACAGCCGCTCCAGCTCGCGCTGAAAACATATCCCCATTTAAAGGATAATAGTTTTTATTTCGCATAGGAATATATATATATATATATATATATATATATATATATATATATATATATATATATATATATATATACATATATATATATATATATATATATATATATATATATACGGTATATGTGAGAGCGATCTGAAAGAAAATCTCCCAATATCACCAAACCGCGCTGGCCAGCGTGGTGATGAATACTGGCCAACCCCCATATATGAATAGAGACATGTATGAGGCCTTTGTCATGTAATGAACGGGAAACTGCTAAATTTGTGCTTGTAAATAGCTCATGCATGTATGCATTCATGTCTAGGGGTTTGGCCAGTATCCATCCCCACGATAGCCAGTGCGGTTTGGTGAAGGGAGATTTTCGTCTGACCGCTCACAGTAAACCAACCTAATAAGGGTGGCCTTGACTGGTTAAGCTTTGCTGATATTGGCAATTTGCAAAGCCTGTCACCACGTTAAGGTAACCCCACTCAGAAAGGGGTATATATATATATATATATATATATATATATATATATATATATATATATATATATATATATATATATATATATATATATGTATATATCTATATCTATATCTATATATATATATATATATATATATATATATATATATATATGTATGTGTATATATATATATATATATATATATATATATATATATATATATATATATATAAGCTAAGCTACAACTTTAGCTGGAAAACCAGGAAGCTATAAGCCCAAGGTCTCCAATTGGGAAAATCGCCCAGTGACAAAAGGAAACGATGAAATATACTACATGAGGTTTAATGAGCATTCAAAATAAAATATTTTAAGAACATTAAAATTATTAGATCTTTCATATATAAACTATAAAAACTTAAAAAAAAAAGAGGAAGGGAAATAAGAAAGAAAATTATGCCGAGTGTACCCACAAGCAAGAGAACTCAAGGCAGTGGTAGACAAGGACACTAACCAAGACTAGAGACCAGAGGATTGATTTTGGAGTGTTCTCCTAGATGTGCTTGCCATAGTTAACGAGAGACTCATTACTCCTTATCAAAAGGAAAGTAGCCACTGAACTATTAAGTGCAATAGTTAGCCCCTTAACCGAAGAAGAATTGTTTGGTAATCTCATTGTTGTCAGATATACAAGGACAGAGGAGAATGTGGAAAGAATAGGTCAGGCTATTCGGTGTATGTGTGTGTATATATATATATATATATATATATATATATATATATATATATATATATATATATATATATATGCGTGTGTGTACGTGAGTACACGATCATATGTGTGTGAGAAATAAAATTCACTATTCAATCCACTTTGCGAGCTTGAACCGTTTTGTAGTGGAGTGGTTTTAATAATGGATTTGAACAAATAACTGAAATTCAACTGAAAGTTCAACGTATTATATTAAAATGAAAGATACGCTATTTCTCACAAATTCATGGGCAAAAAAAAAAACTGACTGTGTTTGCTTATACTAATTTTATACATGGCAGATGAATGAATTACATATCATCGTTGATATCAATATCCTTTGATTTAGTTTTAAATTGTAGAAAAAAAATATAGAGGATTCTCTAAATCCTTTTTACCAACACGTTGTCAGAGCTAAAACGTGATATCATAGTTATAACAATTGTATTTTTTACGGACGAATTATTAGGAATCCAATGTTTTTTGTTTGCTATCATATTTTATTTTCATAATTTTTTTTCTAAAACATCGTTAGAAATATGTTCAATAACTCATCTATGTAATTTTTCAAAAAGTACAACTTCAGTTTTCTAATTATTTCTAGTACTCCCAGGTGAGATGAGATTTTACAGACATACATGTTCATCATATCCACCATCAGGATCCTTCCACCTCAATGTTGTCCATCGCTTTGTTTGATCGACTTCTCAGCCATTGTTTCAACAACCTTGTCCTGCCTGTTTTCACCAACAATGTGTTTGTCGGCATTTCAATGTCAACATATCGTACCAACGTCATTGCATCTTATATGTCCGCATTAGTTCGCAATCTTCATCTTGTCCAGAAACACAAGTCAAAGTCTTCGGTTTAACATCCCGAGCTGATCCACCGAACGACAACGGGATGTGTCACAATTATAGCAAGAGTTTCTGTCGGTTCTGGTCTTAATTTGTTGGAAGCATCTTACGGTCTATAAAACTTCTTATTCCTGATATAGATATTAATATCTGGTACCGTCGTTCACTTAGTTCGTTATGCTTGTTGCATAAGAGTTTTTTGGTAAAATTCTGACCATACTTTACCATCAGATCTTCCCGGACAGTTCCATCATGTTCGTAATACTAGGTACGCAGTTAATTCTAATAGTCATGCCTTCTCCATCATAAGGTTCAATACTACACAATATTCAATAAATTTTATTCCGGCTGTGACAAAGTTGTGGAATGATCTTCCTAATCAGGTAGTTGAATCAGTAGAACTTCAAAAAGTTCAAATTTTTATAATTTATATATGAAAGATTTGTTTTAATGTTTACTTAAAATATTTTATTTTAATTGTTCATTACTTCTCATAGATTATTTATTTCCTTTTCTCACTGGGCTATTTTTTCCCGTTGGAGCCATTGGGCTTATAGCATCCTGCTTTTTCAACTAGGGTTGTAGATTAGTTGATGATAATAATAACAATAATAATAAATAACAATAATATAGCAAATCCGTTAAATATCTATCTATAGATATGAAACTTCCGTGTAGTGGTGGCAGGTCAAAATACGATCTTCTCATTGGAAAGTGACAAGCTATTCAGATAGACTTTAGCATTATCCAGTGACAGAAGAACGTTTTTTAACTTTGATTCAGTCAGTGATTAACAGTCCTTAATCAACTTGATAAACAGCTGAAAAGTCATCCAAATTTTCCTATTAAACTTTAACGTTACTGGTAAATACTTCACATTCAAGTTTCCAAAGCAGAAGAATGTAGCACATTTGGTTTTCAATAAAGGCTTCTTAAATACACCCTCCTTGTTAACGCAAAGCATAATGGCAATCAGCTCTCTAGATTGTTTACCCTTTTGAACTAATCACCTAAGATCCAAAGATACTTATCTGGAAAAGCTCGGTAAGACAATCCTGCTTTGGTAATGTTGTAAACATCATAGATCGCACCAAGCAATAGTGGCAGGTACCTTCTTGCAACATTCATTCATGGTTGTATGAGAAACACTGGTGTTTTGTCCATAACCCGAAGCAAAGTCGATTTGCCTTCGTCTTAAATCTGTTCAACCACCTATTGAATGCTTTAAAATTAAATCACCTTCCAATAATCCAAATTGTTTATACACTAATGCCAGTTCTTGAAACAAGGGTCCTGATACAAGATCGTGCAACCTGAACACACCCACATCACATGTGTAATTCTTCAACAGGTGTTTACTTGATTGTTTCCTGTCACTGCTTATTTTTTCTTAAATAACCCCCAAGCAGCTCAACGTTATATTTTATAGCTTTATCTGAAGTCTCTGTTTACGTATCAGACTTTAACCATCATTTAGTTTTATTGGTTCAATTTTCTCTTTTGGGGTTGATAATTTGTCCGTCATAAAACTATATTCATGATAACATGTTAATAAGAGAAAAAAATAAATTTAATTATGAACTTAATGATGAAAAGTCTTGAAACTTTTACTGACTGTCCCGTCCTAAGACCGTCCTAATTGCATTACGATTTCTTTAAGAGCCAATTAAATTTCCGGAATATAAATCTCGCCTATCATCTAGTTATGAAATTTGTTAACTGTACTCAATAATCCTTTAATCAGCTTTGACAAAAGCATTTAATCATTCACAATCAACGACGGAGCAGCTCATTACATAAACAAGCAAATTAGCAATATTACCATTTTTTACACCTATCGCAACATGCAGCAAAAAGGTAGTTCGTTTATTATCAACGGCTGTCGTCACACAAAATGACTGATACAGTCACACTTGTCTGGCTTGTGGTTGCAAAATTGGACAGTGATTAATAAACACAGGCCAAATCACCACTTTGAAGTGTGGGTGTTATATTGACTAACGAGGCAGTCTCTTCATCTAACCTAGGATTCATTAATTAATAGGTGATATTGGCTTTGTCTTTCTTCTTTTTTTTTTTGGCAGCAAAGAATAAATTCACGTTGCATAAACTGTATATAATTATACATTAACTGTATATCATAAAGTGTTACACTTCAACTTCCATTTACAGATTTGACACAAAATGGGTCCCATCCGTTCTCTTCTATACTATACTACCTTTTGGTAGAAGCCTTCACCTATCTAGCCTTTTCACGTTTTCCTGGCCTTTCTTAACGGGATCTCTCGTGCTAATTCCATATTTACTGCTTTTCAGACCAACTCCTCTTCATGACATGTTCAAACCGTCAAATTCATGTTGTTGCCAATTTTTTGCAGCTTCTCGAAACTACATCTCTCCATCAATACCTCGTTCATAATATGATCCTTCCATCCTTCTCTTTGTTTCTTCCATTTTCCATGTGTCTGTTGCATAAAGTAGTACAGACCCTATATAGGGTACCCATTGTAAGTCTTTGCTCTCTCTACTAATAAAACTTTATTTACTTGTGGGCTGGCAATCTTTCCACGTCATCCATGTTCCAGCCATCCCATTTCTTACTGCACTACAATCCTACTTCAGTGCAGTTTCAAGGTACCGGAGGTACTTTACTTCATTTCAGACTTTCAGACCTGTCCAGAAGGATTCTCAATTTCTTACACTTCCCCATTTAAAGGTCTCTCTTGAATGACAGAGGAAAGGAACAGTGACATTGCTCTATCGATCAGGACAGAGCTAGGACCAAGGTAGGCCATGCAATGGCTGCTGATGACTCAGCAGATGACCTATACGCTCCCACAAACCTCCAATACTTCGCTCACAAGGATGGTGAGGTTGCAGCGACCAAAGAAACTAACAGGTTTAACCGGGACTCGAACCCCAGTCTGCCGTTTACCAGTGCGGAACGTTACCACATCGGCCACCACAACCCTAGTTTGCTATATTTTAATATTTTCAGCATCTGCAATCTTCTACTCCAGGCAAACTTTATATTACTCTATTGTGACAGTCTGTTACATCTATACAGTACAGAGTTTAGTCCAAGACTTTTACCAAAACAACTAAATGGCCACTTTCCAATTTGTACTTTTAGTCGTTTCCTTTTCAATGATCATAAGCTTGGTTTGCTTAAGGTAATTTCTAAGGGCTCTCCTCCACTATTCCAGTCTTCCACCTTTTAAACATTTGCACCACCACCTCGGATTCTGCTGCTCCGAATGGTCGTTTGTAGAGCAAGGTGTGAAACATGAGAAAAATCTAGACATAACAATCGTAACTACAGAAACTTGAACTTTTTTTATATACCGACACAAAACTCTCCATATTAATAACTCACTTGATATTATACGAAATGCCTTATCTAGCTCTATAAATGCATAGTAATGTTCGACTATATTGCAGCCTCTTTCCTATTGCAATCTTATAATAAGACGGCATCTACTGTACATTTCATTTTAATGAAACTGGACTGCTATTCACCCATCTTCACAAATACTCAAAATATATCAGCAAGTCTTTCAAAAACCTTAAATGAATGTTCTTTTAATTTGCATTAAAGTCTTCCTTTACCTGCATAACATCTATTCAACTTTCAATTGCTTTCCTCCTTATACCCAACACTTCCAGATGCAGAATTATCATCACCAAATTTTCTTCCTCCATTTCCTCAGGATGACTAAAAAGGCAAAACACACTTATATCCTGACACTCGTTAACAAGATTGCTGCATCATCATTACCAGCGTATTCCCAAAGCTTAAAATCTCATTTAACACATCTTTAATTTCGCTTCAATCAGTGGCATATATATATATATATATATATATATATATATATATATATATATATATATATATATATATATATATATACTTATTACAGTATAAACTGGTATTTTTTTCAATAGCATTCAGAAGTTTTGGCAACAGACGATACTGAAATTTAAACCATACAATTCACTGTTAATTGATAATTAGCAAATGCTACCCATTTTCCTAGGTGTGTAATAAACAATCCGCTAACAAAGACCTTACGAGGCGAGTAATCAGCATTCATCGCGAATTACAAGTAAATTAAAAATAGCAAAGGTTTAAACTTCCAGAATCATCAAAGTTCAAGCTCCACAAGATCGTAAAGTTGACCTCGTCAGTTTAGCGTCAGGAAATAGGAATGAGGCATAATGAGTTTCCAGCAGCTCTGCTTACCTTGGACTCAAGTTGGATTCATGTATTTCACATGCAGATTTCCCTTTAACATCCAAACTACTTGTTATAAATCTCTTTCAAAACAAACTGATCCACTCAATTACTTTCTTCCTGAAACAAGAATTTCTCTGTTCCAGCATCAGTCCCTTTCTTGTTTGTTTAACGTTTCCAATCAATCGTGTTCCACAAACTCGCCATTTATAATAATTAGTCCAGTAACCTCATTCATTTTCTCTCTTATGCACAGGAACGATAAAAGTCTTTTAATCAAACTCTTTGTATACATTCCTTCTGCAGTTAAACTTTACATAACTCTGTAACCCATTCAATCATAAAATTACCACCAGATGGGAGAATTTCACTTTTAATAAAATCAACTCTATTATAATGTTGGGAATTCAAAACTTGTAGGTGGAGCATATTTTGTCAGGCGAAGAATAAACGACAGAGAGAGAGAGAGAGAGAGAGAGAGAGAGAGAGAGAGAGAGAGAGAGAGAGAGAGAGAGAAATCTATTTCTTGAGTGTTACTCTTCAAGGTGAAAGCTATTTGGGATAAGAAATCTTGGAAGTGAACTGGAAATGAGAAATTGTTTGGTGAGTAAATAAAGGAAATTACATGGATTAGAGTATAATGCTAAGATGCAATAGTGCGCGAGCGCATTAAGAATAGGGATCAGGCCCATTTACGGCCTTACTACGATCAATACTTTTTGCCTGATAATACAGAAAGTTTTGTTTACTCTGATAGTCTATTTGTCCAAGATTACCTTCCAAGAAGCACTAGGTAGAATTTTTTTTTTCGTTTCTTTTGTAACAGCGATTTATTTCTTGAATATCAGCATTATATACACACAGAGATGAGAGTAATTTCTATTTATAAATAATGGAGTTTCCTCTGCAATAAAAGTTAATTCTTGAAAATCTGCTGAAATTAAAGGGCCTTTGAATAAATCTTTTAGAAGCACTTCCATATTTTCTTCATGGATTCACGACCTGAACACTTTCGGGACACTAATAAAATTAAATTCATTCCGAGAAGGCCTCCTTTTAGCCATGGAAATAATTTACAATGTGCCTCACTCTACTGCTATTCAAACCATTAAAAGAAATGTATACCGCCTTCTGAGAAAGTCTTTAGAAGTGTACTAAGAACAGGTTCCTCTTTCTGAGGCGAAGAACAATAGAGACTAATACTGTGTGAAAGGAAAACTTGCTAACTTTGCTCATAGCCCCTTTCATTATCATTATTACAATGCTCCGAATTCCACAGGGAAAATTGCCATACATTTTGTTAAACGAAGGAGGTTCCAAGATTCTCTAGTTGCTCACTGGCATATTTATAAGAGTATTGAGTGAAAAGAAAATTGATTTACATTAACTTGTGAATACATTATCCTCATCATATCATTATTACAATTTGGTAAAGATTTTAAAAATTATTCATGCATCCCATTTCCCATACGCCTAATAAAATTTTGCTATCAGTTTCTTATCTTTACGATATAATATTCAATTCAATTTCCTAAATCTACTTTTCATCATTTCTACTTCTTATCGTACAGATTCTACTCTTTAAAGCATACTAATAAATTGTCAATTTATTATGTAACCACCATTTATGTTCAATCAATTTAAGATTAAGTTTCTTTCATAAAGTATACATTCATCTTCTCTTTTCCCTTTACGAATACCTATTTTTATAGACCCTGTATCCAATGCACTCCTTATTTCAAAATGTCTTCGTCTTCATCATCTCTCTTTTAACAATTTCCTGTCATGATCACAGGCACAGATGGAGCAGCGGTTATGGTCCCCGGACACCCAAGCACAAGTATGAGAGTGACAGGAACAGGGGAAGAGATGCCTAGCACGTTTGACTGGGTTGGGGATCGGGGTAACCCCGGGAATCAGGGTCACATAACATTTTAAGCACCACGGCCAACTTTTTCCCTATCTCTATCTCACTGCCTCCCAGTGCCAGAGCTTTTTCCATGAGTACTAGTCATTCTACGAGACTTAACAGTCCTTTTAGGATTAGGGAGGCACCACAATGTTCACTGACATTGGGGGCAAAACAAAGCCTTTCTTTCACCACTGGCGTCACCACAGGATACACTGGCACTGGGGAGACCAGGGGAAAGATAACCTTGGCTACATGCTCTTTTAAGTCATGGAGGGCCTACCTGAAAGACACACGGAAGCCCATCACTCCCATGGGTTAAACTCGTCCTTCTGAGACAAATGAAGCTTCGAATTTCTGAAGGGATGCGGCAAACACTGGGGGAATCGCACACACCACCAAAACCTGAAAACCCAGCTGATGCAGTTCTGAGGACTTCTTGTAACTAGCAAATACTCTCTGGGAGGCGAGCCAGGGGTGTTATGTACAGGGCAGCGGCAACAAAAACTCCAACTGAAGAGACAAGTGAAAAACTTCTTCAGTGACTTTTTGGGAGATGCCAAGAGACACATCTTAAGGCATATTAAGATGTGATAGCAAACAAAAACATTGAATTTCTATTAGGTCGACCATAAAGAAATACAATTGTTATAACTATGATATAAAGTTATAGCTCTGACAACGTGTTAGTGAGAAGGATTTATAGAATCTTATAATAAAGACGGCATCTACTGTACATTTCTTTTTAATGAAACTGGACTGCTATTTTCCCATCTTCACAAATGCTCAAAATATATCAGCATGTCTTTCAAAAACCTTAAATGAATGTTCTTTTAATTTGCAATAAAGTCTTCCTTTACCTGTACAACATCTATTCAACTTTCAAGTGCTTTCCTCCTTATACCCGACACTTCCAGATGCAGAATTATCATCACCAAATTTTCTTCCTCCATTTCCTCAGGATGACTAAAAAGGCATAACAAACTTATATCCTGACACTCGTTAACAAGATTGCCGCATCATTATTACCAGCGTATTCCCTAAGCTTCAAATCTCATCTCATCTTTAATTTCGCTTCCATCAGTGGCATATATAAATATATATACAGTATACATACAGTATATATACATATATATATATATATATATATATATATATATATATATATATATATATATATATATATATATATATATATATTACAGTACAAACTGGTATTTTTTCCAATGGCATTCAGAAATTTTGGCAACAGACGATACTAAATTTAAACAGAACAATTCACTGCTAATCGATACTTAGCAAATGCTACCCATTTTCCTAGGTGTGTAAAAAACAATCCGCAAACAAAGACCTTAGGAGGTAAGTAATCAGCATTTATAGCAAATTACAAGTAAATAAAAAATAACAAAGGTTTAAAATTCCAGATCATCAAAGTTCAAGCTCCACAAGATCGTGAAGTTAACCTCGTCAGTTTAGCGTCAGGAAATAGGAATGAGGCATAATGAGTTTCCAGAAGCTGTGCTTACCTTGGACTCAAGTTGGATTCATGTATTTCACATGCAGATTTCCCCTTAACATCCAAACTACTTGTTGGAAATCTCTTTCAAAACAAACTGATCCACTCGATTACTTTCTTACTGAAACAAGAATTTCTGTGTTCCAGCATCAGTCCCTTTCTTGTTTGTTTAACGTTTCCAATCAATCGTGTTCCACAAATTCGCCATTTATAATAATTCGTAGTCACCTCAATCATTTCTCCCTTATGCAGAGAAACGATAAAAATCTTTTAATCAAACTCTTTGTATACATTCCTTCTGCAGTTAAACTTTGCATGACTCTGTAAACCATTCAATCATAAAATTACCACCAGATGGGAGAATTTCACTTATAATAAAATCAACTCTATTATAATGTTGGGAATTCAAAACTTGGTGGTGGAGCATATTTTGTCAGGCGAAGAATAAACGACAGAGAGAGAGAGAGAGAGAGAGAGAGAGAGAGAGAGAGAGAGAGAGAGAGAGAGAGAGAGAGAGAGAGAGAGAAATCTTTTTCTTGAGTGTTACTCTTCAAGGTAAAAGCTATTTGGTATAAGAAAATCTGGGAAGTGAACTGGAAATGAGAAATTGTTTGGTGAGTAAATAAAGGAAATTACATGGATTAGAGTATAATGCTAAGATGCAATAGTGCGCGAGCGCATTAAGAATAGGGATCAGGCCCATTTACGGCCTTACTACGATCAATACTTTTTGCCTGATAATACAGAAAGTTTTGTTTACTCTGATAGGCTATTTGTACAAAATTACCTTCCAAGAAGCACTAGGTAGAATTATTTTTTTTTTTTTTTTTTGTATCTCAGCGATTTATTTCTTGAATATCAGCATGATATACACACCCGAGATGATAGTAATTTCTACTTTTAAATAATGGAATTTCCTCTGCAATCAAAAGGTAATTCTTAAAAATCTGCTGAAATTAAAGGGCTTTTGAATAAGTCTTTTAGAAGAACTTCCATATTTTCTTCATGGGTTCACGACCTGAACACTTTCGGGACACTATTAAAATTAAATTCATTCTGAGAAAGCTTCCTTTTAGCCATGGAAATAATTTACAATGTGCCTCACTCTACTGCTATTCAAACCATTAAAAGAAATGTATACCGCCTTCTGAGAAAGTCTTTAGAAGTGTACTAAGAACAAGTTTCTCTTTCTGTGGCGAAGAACAAAAGGGACTAATACTGAGTGAAAGGAAAACTTGCTAACTTTGCTCATAGCCCCTTTCATTATCATTATTACAATGCTTCGAATTCCACAGGGAATATTGCAATATATTTTGTTTACCGAAAGAGGTTCCAATATTTTATAGTTGTTCACTGGCATTTTTATTAAGTTAAATGAAAAATTATTTACATTAACTTTGTAATACATTATCCACATCATATTTGGTAAAGATTTTTTTTATCATTCATTTATCCCATTCCCCATATGCCCAATAGTTCTTTTGCTATCAGTTTCTTATCCTTACAATATAAAATTCTATTTAATGTCAAATGTACTTTCCATCATTTCTACTTTCCTTATTATCGTACAGATTTTACTCTTTAAAGCATACTAATAATTTGTCAATTTATTATGTAACCACAATTTAAATTCAATTTATTTAAGATAAGTTTCTTTCATAAAGTATACATTCATCTTCTCTTTTCCCTTCACGAATACCAATTTTTACAGACCCTGTATCCAATGCGCGCCTCATTTCAAAATGTCTTCGTCCTCAGCATCTCTCTTTTACCGGTTTCCTGTCATGATTAACATTTACCTGAACCAAGGCTACTTCCTTTTTATCAATTCACAGTCCTTCGTTTTAATCTTTCCATTCACAGCTATTTCTCTCTCTCTCTCTTTTCGTATAACATTTCTCTCCTGTAATTTCCTCTGCATATTTACCTAGGATTCTTTTCTAAACTATTTTTCAATTCTCTTCCGTCAGTCCCTTTTTCATTTCATGTATTTCTAGCCGTTCTCAGTCAATTTCTTTTTTTCGCCGTTTCTCTGCATTTTACCTGAACAATTTATTATTTGTACATTTTTTTACTGTACGCGTTACATTGACCTTTGCAATTCCTTACTTTTTCTTGAAATATTCCATGTTGATCGTTTACTTCTTATCTTCTAGTTTATTTATTTCTTTGCTTCCCATCCTCAATAGACAATTTTTTCTTGTTGGAGCCCTTGGGCTTATAGCATCTTGCTTTTCCAACTAGGGTTATAACTTAACTTGTAATAATAATAATAATAATAATAATAATAACAATAATAATAATAATAATAATAATAATAATAATAATACATGCCATTCGTTGTTTATTGTAGTTATTTTTAGATTTCTTACTTAATCGTCCAAACAAATGTCTTTTTGTCTATTTCATTTTTTCTTATCTTCTGGCAATCTTCCATATTTCAGAGTCTTCTGTTTCTATCTGGCCTTCCTTTGGACTATTTTCTTTTCCAAATTCATGTATGATTTCTCTCTCTCTCTCTCTCTCTCTCTCTCTCTCTCTCTCTCTCTCTCCTCTCTCTCTCTCTCTCTCTCTCTCTCTCTCTCTCTCTCTCTCTCCAACTTCTCGTTTTTACTCATATTCACCATTCATGATACCTATCTCCATTCATACTTCTTTTTCATGCGTTCTTTCATTTTGCTACGCTTTCATCTGCGTTAACTTGAATCTACCACGGCACGTTTTTAAAGATGTCGTTTCCGTTGCATGTTGTTGTTTTTTTTTACCTCTATACGAGTACTCATTTATTTCTTAACATTAGTGTAACGTTTGCACTGTATGCTCAAGTAGGCACACCTTCAAAGTTCAAAATTCAGTGTGACTGACAGCATCTGAATAGAATAGTGGCTTGGAAGCTTTTAAAGCTTAGCAAACATTTAAAACCTCACGTAACGTGGCTGGCTGGATGGCTGGTCTCTCTCTCTCTCTCTCTCTCTCTCTCTCTCTCTCCTCTCTCTCTCTCTCTCTCTCTCTCTCTCTACAATACTTCAATTATAAAGGAATAAATGTTAATCAACAGTTGTTTTGAACTACATCCTAAAGCCGCTTTTTTTTTTGTAGTTAGACTTTGTTATGAATCTTTCCTTTAATCTTTTCCTATTGGTAATTGAACCGACAAAAATATTCCTGAATTTTGTGAAAGGCTTTACACTGGTCATGTTAAACACTCAATACCACATGTGCACAGCTAACTGCATAGCTTCGGTAAGGCAAAGAGGTTTCCATTTGGTTTGCTGTATTTAAAGATTTGTTTAATGTGATGATATCCAGAAATACACAACTAGCAAAATCCAGTGGACCTAAATCATGATAAAAGGCTGAATTTCTAATATGCACTTCTAAATACATCTCACTTATATCTAATGAGAAAGCATTCAAAATTAGAATATACTATCCTGTTTTACTATTATAGTTAATTTATATAAGTATCTGCACGACATACGTTAAGCAGTCGTGTTAATATTTTGATAACATCTCAACACCTAACGCATCCCATGATATAAAATAGATGAAAGTTGTTGAATCGCAGAATGAAAAACAAACTGAACTGATGGTGTAGCTTAAACGAGAAATTTTTCCAAGTCTACCTTTAAAGAACACAGTCGAGACACGAGCTTTTCCGACAAACGAATTCAAAGAACGTTTTAAACTCTTCACGAAATCCAAAATAAGAAAAGTTTTACATTACAGTGACGCAACAAAAAAGATAATGAGATGAACAGGAGAGATCTCCCTGGAATAAGAAGTTTCGAAGGACTTTGTCTTAGTTTTCTCGGTAGCTGGTTGGACTTTCAAATCTGAAGCATGATAAGCGATTCCTTTCTTTCTCTTTCTCCCTAATGCATTTCCTTTGTTTAGCTCTCGCTACTGATTTCTGTGAATGCAAGAGGAGAGGGAACCTTCGCTATTCATTAAATCATATTCTTGATTATCATGATATTTCAGTGGCATCACGGTAGCTGAAATCTTTTTCTATTGGGGGTTACATAATGTTCTGAAACACAATATATGATTAAATCGCTACAAAGGTCCGATAAACAATGACCAAATATATATATATATATATATATATATATATATATATATATATATATATATATATATATATATATTTATATATATCTATATATATATATTTATATATATATTTATATATATAGATATATATATATATATATATATATATATATATTTATATATATAGATATATATATATATATGTATATATATAATATATATATATATATCTATCTATCTATCTATCTATCTATATATATATATATATATATATATATATATATATATATATATATATATTGCCGCAAAGCCAAAGGGCCTTGATAAGACTTCACCAGTCGTTTCTATCTTGAGATTTAAAATAAGTACTTCTCCATTAATCATCACCCACTCCACGCTTCATAGTCTTCAGCCATATAGGCCTCAATCTTCCGACTCTTCTAGTGCCTTGTGGAGCCCAGTTAAAGGTTTGGTGAACTAATCTCTCTTGGGGAGTGCGAAGAGCATTCCAAAACCATCTCCACATACCCCTCACCATGATCTCATTCACAAATGGCACTAGAGTAATATCTTATAGTTTCATTTCTAATCCTGTCCTGCCATTCAACTCCCAATATTCTTCTGAGGTCTTTGTTCTCAAATCTGCAAACTGTTGGATATTGCTTCATTGCCATACCATATTGTCCATACTGTAACACTGATCTCACTAGACTGATACATAGTCTGATTTTCATATGTAATTTCAGGAGATTTTATTTCCAATTTTACTTAGCCATTGTCCGATTTTCTTTTTGTATTCTTTCATTAAATTCAAATTCTAAAGACCATGTATTAGAGATCATAGTTCCTAAATACCTAAATTATTCTACCTCAATCCTTTCTCCTTCCAATTATATTTCACCTTCTATTGCATATTCCGTTCTCTTCCTCTTTTTCTACTATTTATCTTGAGCCCAAACTCCTGTGATATTTCTTGCAATCTAGTAAACAAGCATTGAAAATACTTTGGTGTTCTGCTAATAAGGACAGCATCATCAGCATACTCTAGATCAGCTAATTTCCTAAAACCAATCCAGTACGATCCTTCACCATCCCCAACTGTTCTATGCATTACAAAATGCATGAGAAGCATGCATAACACAGGATACAAAACATTTCCTTGGCCTTGGAGTACTCCGCTGTTCACTGGAAATTCATTTAATTCATTTGTGCTAGTTATGCTCATGAACAGACTTAATCAAATTTACAAAATTAAGAGGAACTCCATAATAACGCACGACCCTCAACAATATTGACCAGTACACACTATCAAAGGCTTCTTCATAGTTCACAAATGCCATCAAAAGTGGATTTCTAGATTCTACATATTGCTGTACAACATATCTTAAACTTGAAATTTGATCATTAAAACTTCTACCTTTTCTAAATCCTCTTGGTTAAATCTCACAGCTTTTCATCAATCTTTCTCTCTCTCTTTTTTAGAATAAGAATACTAAATATTTTTGTAACAACTGACGTAAGTGTGATGCCTCTGCAATTATTACAATCAGTTAGGTCTCCTTTTTTTAGCATTTTCACAAACACTCCTAGCTCCAATTCATCAGGTTTTGCCACTTCACGCCACATTCAACAAAATAACCTTTAAAGTATTCGGGGAGTCGCTTAATATCCAGCCAATATCGTCTCAACAGTTACTCCATCGTCTCCGAGGGCTTTCCATTTCCCGAGTGTTTTAATGATAGCTTCAACTTCAAACACACTGAATTCAATCATGGGCACATCAAAGTTTTCATTCAGCTTCAGTTATATCAACCAAATTATTTCCTTCATATCTCCTATTTGACCTCATCGTGTGTTCCAACTAACGTTGCCTTTCTTCGTCTTCCGTTGTTATAACTGATACAACTCTCTTTTTAATGGGTATATGCTTCTTCTTTGCCCCCGTAGAGATTTTACTAATTCTATAAGCGATCCTTACACCATGGCCACTCCCTGAATTCATAGCTTAGTCAGCCACATCTGCTTTGTCTAAATAGTCTCTCCAGTAATTCCTGGCTTTTCTTTTAATCTCAATATCAATACTGGAATACTGAGCATGAGCTACCTTGTAATTTTCATTACTTCCTCGAAAACTTTAAACGATCAATTTCTGTGTCTCCTCTTTATAGTATCCCAAGTATCATTTGATATCTATGGCTTTCTCCTTGAAACACCATGTCCCAAAACTTCACTACCAACCGAATGATATATGTTCTTAATATCATACTATTCTTCACAAACTCTTTGCTGTTTACATTCCTTTGCAAGTGTTTCTCTGTGCTCAACTTCTAGGAGCTTAGTTGTATCAAACATAGGTATTCTATCTACATTTCTGTTGGGTGCTTTCAGTTTTAATTTAAGCGTGACAATGAGGAACTGGTGATCGATACCAATATCTGCACCTCTATAGCTTCTTACATTTCCCAAGAGTCCTCCTTCTCTTTTTATTAATGGCTATGTGATCTATTTAATTTTGTAATTGCCACATGGTTAAGTCCATGCATATTAGTGGATGTCCTTGTGCTGGAAAAAGAGCAGAGCACCTCCAATGACAATATTGTTTGCTGAACAAAAACTCATAAAAAGTAATCCATTTATATTTACAATTTTGCTCAGACCCTCATCCCCTATCATATTCTATATCCCTTAATTATTCCTTCTAAATTATCACCGAAGTCACCAATCACAATTTTCATCTCTGTCTCGGATCTCATCTATTACATTCTGCATTTCTTAATAAATTTAGTATTCATCTTTGCAAACAATAACACTCATAATGCACTGCTTTGATTTAAACTTAGCATGTAGCAATCTGCTATTTACAGTTCTCCTCCCTCAGTTAATATCTTTTCTGCTCTTGGTGTCATCATCATTCTTCCCCCTTCTCTTCCAACTCCATCTGTTCTTCTTGAATAGATTGTATACATTGCCTTGGTCCAAGATTTCCTAACCAATCCCCTTACAACGTGTTTTGCTTATAGGGTCAAGATATCCAAACTATATTTCATAAATTCATTCGCCATTTGCTGTAACTTCCCAATCTGATTCATGGTTCTAACATTCCAATTACCAATTTCAATTTTTTCTTTAGTATTTACAAACCGACGTAATGGTCTGTTTTCTCCCTGTCCTAAATTCACCCTGGGAAAAATATGGCCTAGTATATATATATCCCCTAAGGGGAATTTTATCCCAGGATAATATTCCTCCCTCTAGGCCAAGATTACTCGAACCCCACTGGTGTTATAATCGTATGGCTATGGCGACGTATAGCAACTACAATTTCATGGTGACTTTCATGGTAAGCCTACCCCTAATGCAGTGAACGCCTTTTTAAATCTCTTTGCGTTATCCCTCAACTCTTTTAGTGTCGCAAGTGTGATTCCAGGTTATTTTATTGAAGACCAACACATTTTTATTGTAATTCTGTGAAGATTACCAAGACAAAAGAAACGTAGGTGTCAATCACAAGGGAAGGAATTATTTGTGATTTACTTTTATAGTTTGTGACGTGGGTAAGGGGGGCCCAGGACTAGGCCTGTGACCTGGGAAGGTGGTCGGGGGCCTAAACCCAGCCTAGATCTGTGACCTATGAAATGGAGGTCCTGGATAGAGCTGTGACCTAGGAAGGGTGGTCCCGTCTAGGCTTGTAACTTGGGAAGGTTTGTGACCTAGGATGGGGGTCTGGGGGAGGCGGGCTTGCTCCCACCTAGGGCTGTGACCTGAGCAGGTTTGTGACCTAGGAGGGGGGTTCAAGGGCTTGGACCCAGCCAAGGACTGTGACCTGGGAACTACTAGGTTAGATTAGGTGGGTGTGTTAGGTTCTGTGGCCTTTTACGAATCTCGAAAGTGTTGAATAATCATGTTTTTTCCTGTTTTTGCCTTACCAAAGTCCTAGGTTCCCACCTATGTCCGTCGGGAAAGGGGGGGGGGGAGAACGA
>NC_090730.1:145444326-145461826 GCF_036898095.1 Palaemon carinicauda
TATATATATATATATATATATATATACACACACACACATATATATATATATATATATATATATATATATATATAGCATATATATAGTATATATATAGCATATATATACATATATATATATGTTTATATATACATATACATATATATATATATATATATATATATATATATACATACATATATAAACATATATATATACATATATACATACATATATATATACATATATACATATATATACATATATATATATATATATATATATATATATATATATATATATATATATATATATATATATATATAAACTAATGCATATTATACAATTGTATATTACGTTTCAGAAAAATAATTTCAATTTAGAGCGTTGCCACTAGATATAAGATATACGTGTAAAACTGAAGTATTCAGACATCAGACAACTGGATTATAAAAACCAATAGTTGCAGCCAATTCTATTTCTATTCGAATATCCCATTATTTCCAAAATTGAGAAAACTTTTTTCCTTTTCCGATAAATGATACTTCACCGATATTGGTAGATATTACAATTTATATTTTTATTTAAGTTGCTTACAGATAGTTGGAGGGGTTTACGTATTAAATATTTTGAAATACGAAATGTAGAAGCTCTATGGTTTACGGTAATGTAAAAATCACTTGAGCATAGAAATTTCTGACTGTCTTTTTATTTTAGTTTTTCATTATTCTAGCATATGGTTCTGATATGAAATCTGTAATATTTTAATACATGTAAACCTTTTCCCTAAATACATGTGTATATGACTTACGCTTTTGTTTTTCCATCGAGCAAATTGTATGTTGCGGATGTGCCTCGTTCTTTAGGTTAACTACTTAAAAGACTACCTTTAAAAATAAATTTTATGAACACGATATGCTCGTATATAAGGTGCAACAAAATGAAATACTGTGCATCCTTTTTCATCGTATGTGCACGATACTTATACATTATTAATGAACTCTTCTACCTGTCTAAAAAGTCAAAAAAAAAAAAAAAAAAAAAAACAGGCATTCAATGGAAAATTTATAGTTACATAACGATAGATATAAACTGGGCATCTATCAACAGAAGGGAAATCAACAATAAATTAAAATTAAATTATATTAGATAAAGAATTTCCAGCGGAAAGGAGAAATTAACAGAATTCAAATTATTCAGTACTCGTTTCTTTTTAATGGCGTTATTGATACATGACCCTTATAGCCGAGTAAGACAATTGAGTAATTTAGTATTTTGAATTATACTCATGTTTTTATAAATTAATTTTCCTTCCCACCACGTATATTCCAAGTAATTGATATTATACTTGCAATAACAAGGGAAGCTTAAACCCCACCTTTAACTACGTGCTCTTTCGTTTCTTAGCTGAAAAAGATAAATAAGAGTATTTACTTTCCACTACGATACTATTTTCTCATTTCTGTTTTACACCGTATACTTGTTTTCTTTTTACGAAGTAGTTTACACAAATGCTCTGCATAACCTCTCCTAAAATTGGAAAATATTTACCTTACATATTCCGTTAGTTTTCGTTTCCGCCCTTTACCTCTCTCTCTCTCTCTCTCTCTCTCTCTCTCTCTCTCTCTCTCTCTCTCTCTCTCTCTCTCTCTCTCTCTCTCTCAACATGCCTCCACACTTTATCCCTTTTTCTCATTCCGCCGAATACCTCTCTCTCTATCTCTCTCTCTCATAACGACTTCACACTTCATCCATTTTTCTCATTCCGCCGCCGAATCTCTCTCTCTCTCTCTCTCTCTCTCTCTCTCTCTCTCTCTCTCTCTCTCTCTCTCTCTCTCTCATATGCACTTCAAAGAATTTTTCCCCTTCAACCACTCCCTTATTCCAGTTCTATTAGCAACTCGGTCAATGAAGCTGGAAGGAAATTGTATATTTACTCGGGTTTGTGTATTTATTTTGCCTTTTTTTGTCTATAAAATATTCCAAAATTTTTATATTTGAAAGAAATTTCGTGCAGTGTTGACCTGAGCCGCAAAAAAAATAAGATGCAGAATAAGATGTAAAACTGATAACTTTCTTTTTTATTTACATGGAAATATTTCAAGATATATTGAAGTACCTCAACGGGATTTAGTGGAGGGGTTTGATATAGGCAATGTAGGGGCAGACAGGAGTTTGAAACGTGTCTGTTCCCAGAATTATTCCTTATTGCATATCCTAGACTTTTCCGTGGTATTTCAATAAACTCTAGTTGAAGAGCGGACATTGAACTGACAGACTCGATTATATTCTGTTATACGTCTGCATGTAAATATGGAAGCAAATTTGGATCCGAATGCCAATCCTGGATTCTTTCCAAATGCATCTCTGGGTTTTTTTTTTCGGAAAGGGTTGGGTTATGGGTTTAGAAAGAGGAAATTTTTATTCATCAGATTCTAATTGCATCTGCAGATACAGATACGGATGTGCATCAATGGTTTGTCCATTGGAAGAGATATCAAAGGGATGATGGTACACTACAACATAATTTGACGAAAAGGGAGGGTTCTTGGCTAAGAGAAAATCTCACAGTTTCCATATTTATCTGGTCAGAGCTTTAGATCTGGGTACAGATCAAGGATTTATTTTTCTACTAACATCAATCATGGTTCGTGTACCCTCCATTTCAGATATTTCAGTCAGAAAGAAAGCAAGTAAAACCGTCAATTATTATAATTTAACATTCTAATCCTGATAAGATTATTCTTACATTCCGTGTGCTATAATATAATGCAGGCTGGCTTTCACTCTCAAAATTTTCGGCTAAAATATAATTAAAAACATGTCAACAACAGAAATAATTTTAATTAGAAAAAGGAAGGAAATTAAAGACAAAAGTTCTGTATAATCTTGCCAAATGTCAAACGATCTCTTCAATTTTAAAACTCAATGTACAGTAGTCTTTGCTTTGAATGGTTTGGTGGTAAAAATAAAAAGTCATTTGCTTATAAGAAGGGTAGTTGAATAATCCTTTATCAAAAATCTTTTCTGACGATAATCAAATCCAAGGTCCTTTGAAAATGAACAAAATCGCAGAGGGTAATTGTCAAAACCTCGTTGTCTCCAAGTACAATAAAATAGTTTTAGCCTTTGTATCTAATTCTCGAGTATTCCATACTAAAATTATTGTTTTATCTTCAACTATCGTAAAATTGACATAGGTTTGAAGACTTTTAGTATATACAGTGTATGTGTGTGTGTGTATGTATGTGTATATATATGTGTGTGTGCGCGCGCGCGCGAGCGCGTGCGTATGTATGTTTATATCTTAAACAAATTACGTCGTTGATGAAATTGCTCGACTGAAAATCCATTTCCTAAAGTAAATGTGAAATACACTCTACAACTCGGTTTTGTGTTTTCTTTTTGCTTACATTAAAACTTTTTGTTTTTATTGAATATGCATGAAGGGTCAGGATTTTATCAAATGCTATCAAATAACAATTTTATCACAAATACATGAAAAATTCAAGATAAACTCAGTAAATGAGCAATGTTAATGCACTGTTCATGGCAATAACTTCAATGATACCAAAGACATGAGAAAGGACACACACGAACGCTTTAAAAGTTCACAAGTAAGCAGACTGACATGGATTGGGCTCATTGATATATGAATCTGAGCTACAGTATATAGCCTGGCGCTGAAGTCAGTGAGGCCATTCCGTGCTCAAGTGCAATTAAGGAAAAAGTAAATACACCAGAAGGTAAAATTAAGAGAATAGGTAGAGAGGAAGAAGGGTGAATTGAAGCAAGGACGGAGATAAACAGCTATAGTCAATTTCTTTTAGCGATGCAGATTTGCACCGACTCGTAGCGGTGCCCTTTTAGCTCGGAAAAGTTTCATGATCGCTGATTGGTTGGACGAGATAATTCTAACCAATCAGCGATCAGGAAACTTTTCCGAGCTAAAAGGGCACCGCTGCGAGTCGGTGCAAATCTGCCTCGATAAAAGAAATGGACTATAGAGGCCAAAGGAACGCTGCAAAGACCCATAGTAACGTCTACAGTGCACCGCGAAAATTGCGCTGACTGCTTTTGCCCCCATCCCCACCACTCCACGGGGCGTTGACTAAGTGTAACAACACTAAGCTAGACCGTGAATGAAATGCCAAAAAATGCATTGCACTCGTTAGAATGACAGTGGTGAAAGATTTTAATTTTGAAAGTAACTAAATATAAGAATATCAGATCATTATGCAGAAAGGAAGTGAAAAAGATTTTTCATAAGAGATAAATAAATGTCACAAATAGCAACGCAAGTATTACCATCGATATATTGAACGCTGCTAACTATTTATACCAAAGTACACACCCATTCTCAATAATGGAATCGATAAATCATACAGTACAAGTAACCAACAATTAAAATTTCTACTTACTTCTAATAAATCTGGAAGACGTGATTAAATATTCAATAAATCAATCAAAATCTAAAGTTGATGAAATCAAGGTCACTCTTTGTGGAACATAATTACCCCCAAAAAATGCAAATGATGATTTCTAAGTTGTCTGAATGTTAAGTTTACCAACCAAGTAAACAACAGCAGGTCCCTTTTAACATTCAAAACTTAATGGTTAAAAATGTAGTTCCTTCTTGCCCCTTACTCTATCCATCTTAAATGAAACATTGAACAGTAGTTTGTCCGATTTATCAAAATATAAAATATCTTGAGAAAACTGATTAAAACTTATTGAATGTTGACCGATTTAGGTCATTCGAGCGTTAAAATAGGGAACTGTATAGTCTACATTACGTACATTCACTTTTATCAAAAACGAAAAACTTGCATATAGAAAGTAGTGACCTTTACTGGTAAAATAATACATATTGTACATGAAAAATAAAAATGCCAAGAGAATTTACAATGTACCACTTTGTGTATAAAATTAACTTTCAAATGTATCTAAATGGAAACATAAATCGGCTGAGAAACAAAAATGTCGATGGTTTGAAGTAACAGCAAAATAATATTGTTTTAATGGTGCCGTGTCGTGCTCTTTAATCCATTATCAGGTATAGGCTACATTTTTCTACTATCTACTATAGGAGCAGACGCTTCTTCGTAATATCTCAACATTCATTCTTATTACCCAGAGTATCAAAACATGGATTATTTACAGTACGTCTTTACCTCTCAATTTTCTATTTACGACTTTTAGAAGTACAATTTCTAATTCCAAAGACAGCTTCTTACCTTAAAGTTCTGGGTGTAGGAGTCCGGTATGAACTTCGACCTTCTAGCAAGCTCAGAGCGGTCATGTACCTTATGACGTCCAGATGATGTCTCTCGGGCATCAAAACTGTAATAAATAGCAACTTTGATAATGAGAGTTGAAAGAAATATATGGAATAAAACAAAATGGTTATTAATTGAATACTGAAAATGCAGTTTGGTGCTAGTAAGGTTTTGTTACTACTAAACATCAGTTGTATCCTAATTTACATACCGTAAGTAATGAATTTAATAGTTATTCGAATTCCAGTGTAAAATTTGGTAAATGCAGCAGCTTTATAGATAGATAAAATATATAGTTTGCATAATGCGAGACATGTTACTTAGTAATAGTGGAACAGAAATATCAGGCCAAATAATAACCTAAATGTTCAAGGATGCTAATAGTCTAGATGTATTTGAGAGGGACGTAATATCCAAAATCAAAAGCCGAAGTACCTCTATTCGCAAAGCAGGCAATTATCCCAAAAATTATTTCCCTCTACCCAAGGTCTATATTGTATTCTACAGACCTTGCCTCTACCATAAAGAAAGGTTGTGCAATATTAACAGCACTCTGGTAAATTACCAAACACACATCGATACTGTACTGGAAGGCGGGGTGACATGTTTGACTCATTAACATTCGATATTTCTTGAAGATCACATTACCTCACATCCTGTTCATTCACATCAATCCAAAAAAAAGTCTAGGTTTTCCTAACATTTTTCCTATCTTCAGACAGCTCCAGTGAAGTATATGAATATTTACAACCAACTTAATAGGCCCTGGGAATATCCTCTATGGACTGGTAGAAAAGCAGCCTAGCAGCTGGTACAGTTGGCTTTAGTAATTCTGTTACACTGACATCTCCTTAGCTTCCCAATAAGTGTACCGGAATTAATGAAGCCAATTGTACAGTCGGAAAGAACATTTGCAATTTCTTATATTCTATTCTATTCATATTTACAGTCACCTAGAAAGAAATAATTTGCAGCCTTCTGGATAGTACAGCGGCATCATGTTACCCTTGCATTCGCACGGACAGCATCTCGAGTCCCACTCATTCGGTGAGATTAAGCTTTTTATTGGAGGGGTTACTATTCGGCACTATAAAGGGTAGCCCAGGTTTGGGCTTGTCCGATTGATGTTCTAACGAGAATCTACCAAGATTAAATTGGAAATGAACCCAGTCACCTTCAACCTCTAGTAATCGTGTTCATAGTAAATTCCTTTTTAAATGTGCCGAACTTGGATTAGTATCATCATCTCCTTCTACACCTATCGACGCAAAGGGCCTCGGTTAGATTTCACCAGTCGTCTCTATCTTGAGCTTTTAATTGAAGCTCCTACTTAGCGATTCACAGTCCTCAGCCACGTAGGTCTGGGTCTTCCAACTCTTCTAATGATCCGTGGAGCCCAACTGAACGTTTGGTGAACTAATCTCTCTTGGGGAATGCGAAGAGCATGCCTAAACCATCTCCATCTACCCTTCATAATGATCTCATCAACATATGGCCCTTGAGTAATCACTCTTAGTTTCATTTCTAATCCTGTCCTGCCATTCAACTCCCAATATCCTTCCGAGAGATTTCTTCTCAAATCTACTGGAGATTGTTTCATTGTCATATCACGACTTATGTCCCTACAGTAACATCGATCTCACTAAACTGATATATAGTCATTTTTATATACAATTTCAGGCAAATTGATTTCCAAATTTTACTTAACATAGCCATTGTCTGATTTGCTTTTCTCCATCTTTCATTGAACTCTAATTCTAAAGACCTTGTATTGGAGCCCATAGTTCCTAAATACTTGAATGATTCTACCTCGTTAATCCTTTCTCCTTCCAATGATATTTCTTCTTCCATTCCATACTCCATTTTCATCATTTCTCTCTTTCTTCTATTTATCTTCAGCCCAACCTTGTGTGATATTTCATGCATTGTCTTACGCAAGTATTGCAAATCCTGTGGTGTTCTACTAAAAAGGACAGCATCATCAGCATACGCTGAGTCTGCTAAATTCCTACCACCAATCCAGTCCAATCCTTCTCCACCATCTATGACTGTTCTATGCATAACAAAAACCATGAGGAGGATAAACAACATAGGTAACACACATTCTCTTGGAATACTCCACTGTTTACTGGAAATTCATTTGAAAGAACTCCAATAACATTAACTTTGCACTTGCTATATTCATGAACGGAAATTTACATATTTATAAGGAATTCCATAATAATGCAGGATGGGGTGAGCTGGTATCGTTCTTCTAAGGTAATCCCACAGACTCCTCACTGGGTAAAACCCCAGTAGATGGGTTTTCGGTTACCAAACCAAGACTTTATTCGAAATGGGCTGCACCTAGGGTACAGCACACTCGGATTTTGAGTCTTGGCAATCCACTCAGGGACGCCGCTGAGGATTACTTCTCCCTGTCTCCTACAGTAGGAGACATCAGAAGATGGATCATACAACACACTAACTCTCTTGGTCAAAGCCCTAGTGAGTAGAAAGGCCGTCTTCTGTGTAAGGAAGCAATCTGCTGCCTGGCATAGAGGTTCGTAGAGAGGGGCCTTCAGAGACTGAAGGACCCGAACCGCATTACCAGGAGGAGGTTGAGATCCGACGGGGAACAAGTTATCTCAAACTTGTATAAGTGAAAGGATCGGTGGGAGAGAATTCCCTTCCACGACATCAGTCACAAAGGACCGAACACTTCGCCTGGAAGACCGACATTGAAAAGTGTCTGAGATGCCTAGACATCTTTTCCGCAACTCGTTGTGAAAGGCCTCTCTGAGAGAGGTGGTGTAGGATCGTCCCAAAACTACGGCTTAGGAAAGTGTTAGCGTGTGGCAGCTTGGAAGATCGTGTCGTGGAGGAAGATCTCTCGGAACTCCGTCAGGAGCTGTAGAAAGTCAGGGAACCATTCTGCAGGTTGCCACAGCGAAGCTATTGGAACTCCATCAGGGGCTGCAGAAGGTCCGGGAACCATTCTGCGGGATGCCATAGCGAAGCTATTGGAGTCATAGATAAGATCTTTCTTATCCTGACTTGGTTGAGGACTTTTTCACCAGACCGAATGGGGGGAAAAAAAGGCACACCTCTAGGCCGCGGCCCATCGATCTTGGAATACATCTTGTTTGAGGGCCTGGTGTTCCGGGACTGGGGAATGGTCGAGCGGGAGCCTGAAGTTCAGGGCCGCTCAGAGCATAACCACAGTCGGGGACCTCACAAAGTTAAGACTTTGTTGGATACAAGATGATTCCAAGACACTAGGAGCCCACTATCTGGGTGGTTTTGCAAGCACATTCCTGTACCAGGAATGACACGAGCAGATGGGGGCAGCTAGTTGTCCTCTGTCCGTCTGAAGCTTCGTACTGCTAGATGGTTCTCTAAGAGAGGTGAATGCTGGTACCTTTCTGAATCAGGCCAACGGACGAGGCTGGAATGGTGCGGCATATCCCCCCCCCCCCCCCATCAGATCCAGAGGGAAGACGAGAAGACAGGCCTCTTTGCTGAAGCTCTCGTCTGCCAACCATCATCCACGGATTGTCCAGCGGTGAGGGGGGGGAGTGCATAGCAATAAACACATCTCGAGATGATGTCGAGACGTGTAACTACTTGCATGTTCATGCAATGAAGGGGAAGAGCCTGTCCTCCCTCCAACTGCCACTAATCCAGTGTGGTCAGCCGAATAAGATCGATACCAAACGGTAAACCAGTTAATCAGTACAGCTTATGTTATAATAGCGAATCTCCATAGAGATCGCTTTCCGGACAAGAGACTGTACGGTAATCACTGAACGCATCCAGCCAAACCCCAGATGTCGAGACGTGTAACTATTTGCACATTCATGCAATGAAGGGGAAGAGCCTGTCCTCCCTCCAACTGCCACTAATCCAGTGTGGTCAGCCGAATAAGACCGATACCAAACGGTAAACCAATTAATCAGTACAGCTTACGTTATAATAGCGAATCTCCATAGAGATCGCTTTCCGGACAAGAGACTGTACGGTAATCACTAAACTCATCCAACCAAACCCCAGAGGGGATTGAGACGGATCCACAATCTATTGTTGGATGGGTAAAAGGCATAAGTCTACTACGGAGTAGTAACACTGAACTGTGAACATGACAAGCATACATGCGTAGTTCGAGTTAAGTCGTGTCCGGAACTCAGTTCGAGAACGTTGAAAACGTTCGTAACGGAGGTTTCTCCTTCTTAGGACAAAAAACGTTCGTACTTCTCCGTCTCCGATCGGTAAACTAGCATTTATATTAAATGTTCACTACTAGGGAACAGATATGTTTATGAGAAGTTTCCAGCCAAAGCCTTTGTAGGAGACTAAAACTTCCGATCGGGGGAAAGGAAAAAATGCCTATAAGGAGGCAGAAAGTAAATGCCGTATGTCTGGTTACAGGAAAGTAGCCAAGTAATGTACTGAATAACCTGGTTCCAGTAAGAGATATAAATATACAACTTAATAGAACAGAGTTCTAATTGCAAGATGTATATAGCCCTTATTGTCAGAAAGATCGCTTGCACGCATATAAATACTTGTCCATTTGCGCTAGCGCATGCGTATTCTCTGCCTCCAGGAAACGTTTGCAACGAATCAGGTTGCGGGAATATTGTATGTGCGACGAATCGCAACATTATTGCCCAAGGAATTTTGATCGTTAACTAACTAATATATTCTTGAATGAGAGCGTCCATGTTCTCAAACAAAATATACAGTTATAGAAGCGAACATTTCCCCTTTGGTTTACCCCTCCTCTTTATGTGAGGGGCTAGCCAGTGTTTATTACACAGAAACGGATGTCTGGTTACCTGTGGGCGTTGTTTGAAACGTTCATAAACATAATGAAAAGTTGCCCATGCGTTTGCTGCCATTCTTTTAACGTCAGCTAACAATGTTCCTTTGAGACTAATTATTCAAAACAATAACCCTGTAAGGATGGAGTAAAAAGTCTCAGAAGCCTATCGTGTAAAACTGCAAGTCGTTGTACCCAGGGTACAATGACGGGGGAGGCTGACTCCATCAAACGGTAGAACCCGAGTTTAAGACGATAACCTCGCGGTTTTGTCTTGGCTAGAGAGCATGCTCCGGGAAGGCTTACAGCCTTCATGAAGTTTAAACAACACCCATTGAAGTTCTGTAAAACTTCTTAGGAACGAGTCTCCCGGAAAGGGTGAAGTCTCATATGTGGGGGTTTGCTTCAAGAAGACCAGACATAATTGCCATCGACTGCTTACCTGAAGGAGTTGCCATCGAACACTTTCTCGCTAGAGAGAAAACTACCATCTAATTCAGGCAAGGCCTGCCAGGGGATATGAACTGGAATGTAAAGAATTTTTTTCATTCCCTGCTAATTTCCGTCTGCTAAGCAAACCACTCGAAGTGGGAAGGTGGAGGGAAGATGACAGTTATTCGTTCGAAAACGAAAGGATCGGTGCTGGTGAAACCAGACTAGCTGACATAATAATCAGCTGGGAGTGTAGAGTGACGTACTAAGTCACACATTGGAAGAACCATCCCGTAGGAGGGGCAGGTCGCCCATAGAGTTTTCAGAAAGTACTCTGGATCGCGGAAATCAAGAGATTCGGATGAGAACCTAGGGGTTCGGAATCTATTTGTGAATTCCTTTCTCACGACGTTAAGGGATGTTGTGACGAGAAGCCACAGGAACTCTGTCGCTGATTCCTGATGGAATTTTCAGGAATCGTGTTACGTGACCAGGACCCAAAAGAACTATGTCATAGTTACCTGTAGAGAATCAGAAACCCCTAGGCAGCAGGCATCCCTCTGTCATAAGAGTAAAACTCTTGATGATGATGGGCGGGCACAAACACTTCACGGGATGAGAGTTCGAAAACTCTTTGTCATGAGAGTAAAACTCTCGTGCATGAGTGAACACTTCGCGCAACGAGAGTTCGAAAACTCTCTCTGTTATTAGAGTTGTTCGCGCACTTCAAATGCTAACACGCGCCTAGTTGTTCGTGAGCACCAAGGTGATCGTGCGCGCCAAGGTGGTCATGCGCGCCGAAGTGGTTGTGCGCGCCAAGGTGGTTGTGTGCGCCAAGTTGGTCATGCGCGCCAATATGGCCGTGAGTGCGCGCAGTGTTAGTCGTGCGCGCCAAATCCGTCGTGTGCGCCACATCGGCTGTGCGCGCCAACTTGGTTGTGCGCGCCAACTTGGTTGTGCACGCCAACTTGGTTGTGCGCGCCAACTTGGTCATGCTGGCCAATTTGGTCGTGCACGCCAAATTGGCCAATCGCGCATAAGGTTGGTCGTGCGTGCCAAATTGGACGTGAGCGCCAATTTGGTCGTGCGCGCCAGATCGGCCATGCGCGCATAAGGTTGGTCGTGTGAGCCAAATTGGTCATGCGCGCATAAGGTTGGTCGTGCATTCCACATCGGCCGTGAACGCCAATTTGCACGCGAGAGTTCTCAGTGTGGCGAGAGTACTCACTACTGCATTCACCCGAAGGTTCGCAATTGCCTGTGTTGTGTGAGCGCGAACAATCAACACAACAAGAGTCCGCAAACTCTGTCATATAAGTATGAATATGATCATGAGAACCCAAAGGTTCAACATGAACTGTGTTGAGAGACCCCGAAGGATCAGCGCAACGAGAAACGGAAGCTTCTCTGTCACGAGACCCCGAAGGATCAGCGCAACGAGAAACGAAAGTTTCTCTGTCACGAGACCCCGAAGGATCAGCGTGACTAAGGGCATGAGAGACCAAAGGCCTAACGTAGCCTGTGTTGCAAGACCCCGAAAGATCAGCACAACGAGAAACCGAAGTTTCCCTGTCACAAAACACCCAAGTGTCAGAGTGAATAAAGTTACGAGAGCCCAAGGGTTCTGCGTAACTAATGTTACAAGACCCCGAAGGATCAGTGTAATGAGAAACCGAATTTCCCTGTCACAAAACACCGAAGTGTCAGTGTGACTATAGTTACGAGAGCCCAAGATTTCAGCGTAACTAATGTTACGAGATCCCGAAGGGTCAGCGTAACGAGAAACCCAAGTTTCCCTATAACAAAACACCGAAGTGTCTCAGAGTGAATAAAGTTACGAGAGCCCACGGCTTCAGCATAACTAATGTTACGAGAGCCCACGGCTTCAGCGTAACTAATGTTACGAGACCACAATGGGTCAGCGTAACGAGAAACCGAAGTTTCCGTGTCACAAAACAACGAAGTGTCAGCATAACTAAAGTTACGAGAGCCCAAGGATTCAGCGTAACTAATGTTACGAGACCCCGAAGGGTCAGCGTAACAAGAAACCAAAGTTTCCCTGTCATAAAATACCGATGTCTCAGAGTGACTAAAGTTACGAGAGCTAAAGGATTCTGCGTAACTAATGTTACGAGACCCCGAAGGGGCAGCGTAACGAGGAACCGAGGTTCCTCTGTCACGAGACCCCGAAGGCTCAACGTTACCATCGTTACGAGAGCCCGTAGGTTCAGCGTACCTGAAACCCGAAGGTTTCGAGCGGAGTCCCGAAGGACTCCTACTGTCATGAGAACCAGCAGGATCAACATGACGAGAGCCCGAAGGCTCACGATCACGCCAGCTCCAAGGGTGATCGTAACGAGATCCCGAAGGGTCAAGGAGAACCACCTCCGCAGAAGAGGTTTGTCCTCCCGAAGGAGAACGTCACTCAAGATAAGGCTCTCGCTCCTCCCCTGAAGGAGAACCATAAGCGTAAAGGGGGACCGCGGTCTTCTCTCGAGAACGAGAGACTCGTTCCCCCAAATGGGTAACCTGCTTCTGAGAGAGCTCTGCCACCACCCCTGGTGGATCAGCAAACTCCTACAAGGAGGAACATCAAGTTGAAGGTTGACAGCGAATGCTACCTCGTAACGTGGGCAGCTCTCTCGAACGAGAGGGAGGTTCTCCCAAAGGAGATTGTCTAAGACAAGCTTTCTCCCAGCACTATGGGAAAAAAGCGTAGGCTTAACAATATCTCTCTCGCGAAGGAGAGAGAAGTCCTCTAGAAGAAGGACATCGCCTAAGACAAGCTTTCTCCCAGCTCTATGGGAAAAAGCGTAGGCGTAATAATCTCTCTCGCGAATGAGAGAGAAGTTCTCCTGCAGGAGGACATAGCCTAAGGCATGCTTTCTCCCAGCTCTATGGGAAAAAAGCGTAGGCGTAAAAAAAAAATCTCTCTCTCGCGAGAGAGAGAGAGAGAGAGAGAGAGAGAGAGAGAAAGTTCCCCTCGAAGGAGGAACATCAAGTTGAAGGTTGACAGCGAATGCTACCTCGTAACGTGGGCAGTCACGAGCTACCACATGGAGCGCAGGATAACAAACAGGTCGGCCGTAGCCATCGGCCTTGTGTTCTACGTCGCTGCTACCTGTGAAAAATAAAGTTGTGATCAATTACAATTCATGCTCCGGTGCACAACATACACTACAGTATTCGGGGAATAAGTCACCTTCCTTGTAAAATAATTCCACGAAAGGGAGCTGAACTGTTATACACTTTAATTCAGTAATGAAACAAACACAGGTCAGTGTTGAGAACCTGCAGACCATCAACGCAGGGTAGGGCGGCAATGACAACTCCCTTACGGCGGAGGCAGTAGGATACGTTGTCAACAGTAATTAAAGTTACAAGAATCTAACAACATGAACGTATATTTCCATTTATACATATATACACTCCTATATATGTAAGATAAATGAAAACACAAGAGAAAAAAATGACAGAAAAACAATCAAGGCAAGTCTTTGCAGGAGAGAGAGGCAGCATGTCAATCCTCTACCAAGCCATAAAGTAAAGTGGTTACTCAGCCGAGAGGTGTGAGTGAGTGGGGTAGCCAGTCTACCCCACCCCCCACCCGCTAACTAGCGGATGGGGTAGTTATCCCTCACTAAAATATCATGGCTCGTCTTTCAGCTATGCCGAAAGTATACCCTACAAATAGCGGAGGGTTTGTATCTACGTCGGAACAAAAATAAAATAATGCCTAAATACTAGCCCATGGAGTTAACGTGTGTAGGAAAACATGTTCCATGTTCTGCTTGCCAGAACATAGGAGCAATGAGATAATGTTAAATTATGAGTGAAGCAAGGTATGGCAGAGCAAAAACCAATTGAACTAAATGATAAATTAGATAAATAAAATATCCCCAAAACACGAGCCCACGGGGCTAATGCACATAGTGAAATATGGGAAAAATAAGTTTTTATCTGCAAGCTACATTAGAACTAAAACCAATAAATAGTTAATGTTAATATTGGTATTCAAAAATACAGGTAAATACGCCCAATTATGTAAGGAGGTATGTTGTTATTACAGAACTACACGGTAAAACTTTACCAATAAAAAAATTTGATTATATATAGAAAAACTACCGTTTACTTCGAAAATTACCTTTATTTCTGTCGCAAATAAATAGCTCATAAGATGCACCCATATATACCCTACACCCTACAATTATGGGGCCCACTCAGTGGGAACCGAAGGTTTTGAGTGGGGAACATTTACTGGCGTATCGATAAACAACAGTAAAACTAACCTTTTCCTCTCTATACATTATTCTCTGGGACTCATAATAAATCCCCGAAAAGTTGCACAAAATAAGGGGGATCTTCCCCTGAAATATTTATTTCACTTTTGTTTACATTTCTGAAGTTGGACGTTTCTATTCCCGTTTGTACGTTTGAGCATAGCTTGTTGTGCGATTATGAGTTTACATGCCATGCGCACAAGTCCTCCTACTTATTGCGGGATTACGAGTTTATATTTCCTGCTCACCTACTTCCTTTCCTTACCATAAGAGAAAGTTTACCATATTTGGGTATACTGTATATGTATGCATGAGTGTGACATAGGCAGTTCTGTGACACACCCCATTTTCTTGGGACAATGCTTCAGATCTTTTGTAGCGGTATTACGTGTTGGGTGTGTGTTATGGAGCTCAACGTAACAAAGTGTTATGGCTGCTCTTCTGTCTATTTAGATGCTACGTATAGCAAAGTTTCAAGATACTCCTGGTGAAGTGAATATTTTTTTTAAAAGCTCATTGTGTTATCCTTCAAAGGTTAAAGTGTCCCAAATGCGATTCTGATTTAGCTTTTAGGGAAGAGCAATACATTTCTACTGCAACACTTCTACAAAGATTGCTTAGACAAAAAAAAAACACAAGCGTCAATCATAAGGTAAGAAATTATTTGTAATTTACTTCATCACAGTGTAAGGACTTATCTGTGATTTACTTTATCATAATGTAAGGATTTATTTGCGTTTGCTCTTAATTTGTGACCTGGGAAGGAGTGTCCATCTGTGACTGGGAAAGGCCCCCCGCTAGGTCTGTGACCTGGGAATTACTAGGTTAGGTTAGATAGGTTTTTTTAAGTTCTGTGTTTTTTCAAATCTCGAAAGTGTTAAACAATCACGTTTTGAACTGTTTTCGCGCACCCCAAGTCCCAGGTTCTCACCTGTGTCTGTCGGGAAGGGGGGTGTCCATAACGGTAGAATAGCTTATTTGCAGTGGGAATAAAGGTTAAATTTGTTGAAAGCACACTATTTACTAAAGGAAAAGCAGTTTTTCTTATTAGAAATGTTGTACGTGTTGTTCTATAATGTTACCTTTTGTAGTAAGATGAACACGGATACAAACAACTTCATAGAAAATGGCATTGATGAATGACATTTTCTATGCATCTAGAAGTCCTAGCAAACAAAAGTACAATACCAGTGTTTTGATTGTTTCATTACTCTTACTGGGTTCTGATTATGGTAACTTTTTTATTATGAGGACTAGTTTTTCATGATGACTGGGAGAAACTACATCATTTAAAACAGTTAATTTAAATATCATACAATTAGACTGGTACACGGACATAGTATATTTTAAAGTTATTAGAACATGCTTACGATACGTAATGTAAAAACACAGCTTTTCAGTTATTCTTGTTGACCCATCATAACTCAAAAACTATGGATTTCTACCAGGAATCATTATAAAATATGGGTGCTGGTTTAGTATGTGGCTAACCTTTTTTATTCTGGATTAGTATGTAGCCTACCTGGCTTGTTAGATTAGATTAGATTAGGTTAGGTTAGGTTAGGTTAGGTTAGGCCACCTACTAAAATAGATAGAATTTCGTAGGCCATATTCGAAATATAGGCCACATATTAAACCGGCACCCAAAAATGTTCAGAACATCAATGTCTTATTTTCTACAAACTGCTTATTGCACTGGTTTAAACTTGACCCAAATCTTTACTATTATACCCTCCCTATGATGTTTTTTCCTTAACATCAGGAACTACCATAGTTCTGGCACTTAATAGAATTTATGAGTGTTATTAAACAACTAACCAGTAACTTTGTATCTAAACAAATGTAGGTAATTCTATACAATAGCTCCGCCACTAATAACTTTGATATTTATTTTTTCTGATGAATTACTTAGTGCTTTATCAAAAGCTGACCTTTTTTTTAGGAGGAAAAGTATCTTTAACCTATTTGTTAATCTTTCCAATCATGGTTACCCCCAGTAGGAAACCGGGGTTTTTGGGTGGGGAATTAATTAAAGAATCCGCTTTAACATACGAATAATGGCACATGGTAGAATTAGCAATTAACAAGGCCACCAGCTAACCTAAACTAAATACCTAACCTAACCTAGTATGCATATCTTTACCTAGTGGGGGGACCCGTGAACCCCCTTACACAGCCATATTAAATATGGCAGCCTAAAACCCTTTGTGTACTTACTCAAGTTGGAGGGTAAAGGTGAGCTGCATCTTTCTGACTCTATACCCAATGCACAATAACCTCACGAATGAATGAGCACCAATCATATATAGTTGTGTGAGAAATTCTTGATTTTTTTCCATAAATTTATAACTAATTTAACATCAATATAATTATATGCAATTAAAAAATTAGATTCTATGTCTAAACGAGACTTTTCAAACCAAGTGCCCTTAAAAATGGATACATAAAAACTACACCCTTTTTTCCTTCTTGTTTTTCAATACACTATGTCTTCAATCAGACAGTCACACTGAAAAGGCTTTTTGTTAATATCAAGTCGACACTTTGAACCAGTGGGGCGAATAGTGTCACTGTCACTTTTAATAACACCATAATCTTGACGGTATTTTATTATTCTTTTGATGTTACCACAATAATGCAAAACAATTCTTTTTATAATTTAAATATCAATTGAGATGAAAACTTGGGAGAAAATCCACAGAAATTGATGTCAAAGTAGATGATAAATA
>NC_090730.1:145466826-145474326 GCF_036898095.1 Palaemon carinicauda
CATTATTATTATTATAATAATAATAATTATTATTATAATAATAATAATTATTATTATTATTATTATTAACTAAGCTACAACCCAAGTTGGAAAAGCAGGATGTTATAAGCCCAGGGGCCCCAACAGGGAAAATAGCCCCGTGAGGAAAGGACACAAGGAAGAATAAATATTCTAAGAACAGTTACATTAAAATAAATGTTTCCTATATAAACTATTAAAACTTCAACAAAACAAGAGAAAGAGGAAATAAAATAGAGTGCCCGAATGTACCCTAAAGAAAGATGAAAACGCTATTGTGATTATTATTATTATTATTATTATTATTATTATTATTATTACTAGCTAAGCTACAACCGTTCTTGAGAAGCAGGATGCTATAAGCCCAAGGGTTCCAGTAGGGAAAACTAACTCATTAAGTAAAGAAAATAAGGAAATAAATAAATTACAAATGAAGTAAGGAACAATTAGCATAAAATATCCTATGAACAATAACAACATCAATATAGAGCTTTCATATTAAAATTATGAAGAAAGACTTGTGCCAGTCTGTTCAACATAAAAAAAAACACTCGCTGCAAGTTTGAACTTTTGAAATTCAATGAGTCAACGGCCTGATTAGGAAGATCATTCTACAATTTGGTTATCGTTGGAATAAAACTTCTAGAATAATGAGTGGTATTGAATTTTATGATGGGGAAGGCATGACTATTAGAATTAACAGTATACCAAGTATTACGAGCATGACGATACTGTCGGGGAAGATCTGAATGCAAAGGATGTTCAGAGTTATGAAAAATATTATGCAACATGCAAAGAGAAACTAACTAAACGACGGTGCCAGATATTAATATCTAGATCAGGAATAAGAAATTTAATAGACAGCAAATTCTTAGTGAGTACTGGGGAAAGTAAGGATCAGTGTAGTTTGAGATGGTTCAGTCAAGTGGGAAGAATATAAGACAATCATAGGTTATTGAAAAAGATTATAATCCAGAAATACTGGGAAGAAGGGGGATACAGAGGCCTAGAAAGAGTTGGATAGATGGAGTAAGATATACTGGAGAAGGAGGGCATTGATATCCAGGAAGCTCAAGAGTGCAAACAAGAAATGGGTGAATGGCACAGAGTAATTCATCCATGATCAGGGGTAAACGCAAGATTAAATTCTTGCAGATACTCTGCTAATCCAATTTAAAATAGCTAGTGGTGAACAGCTCACTCACATGATATTAAAGACATCCTTATTTTTTTCTTTGAGTTCTTACCCCTCTAAAATTCAGTCCACGTCCCTGAATGCTTAAAGCATGAAGCATAAATTAGACACATCACTTTTGTTATGGCGAAGTATTTATTTCTATGCAACAATTATAACACAGAATTTCAGATTTTTCATAAAGAGCTGTAGTAGTTGTCATTGTCCTCGTCTGTGTACAGGCGAGCCATGCCAAAAAAAAATAACTGAGAAAAAAAAAGTTCAGTTGTGAAACACACCAATATTTGCTTAATGTTAACTATTTATTGAACGTACTGGAAGTCAGTAACTGTAAAAATATAGACAAGCTATCCCAACCTGCTGCAAAGTTCTAGTTGTAAGCTGCACAGAAGCAGAAGCTAGCTTACAGCTTACAATGCAGATTTATGATTGAAACAATTAAAAAGTGCCCGATTCCTCATATAACAGGGTTAACAGTCTACTCTTATGTTGCTTACATGCAATAGCCACAATATTATCTTATCTTTCTCAGATATTGAATCATAATTTTCTTTGTATTTTCATTTCGTTATTCACGAAGCTGTCGTCTTTAATGATCCCTTCTTATGTAAGAGTAAGACTGTAATCATAAAGAATATAGATGCAAAACTGCATGTAACACTGGCTGCTACCCATCCCGTTCAGTATGGCAGAACCCGTGAGAAACTGAGAACACAAGCTACTCAGGCAGTGCTACCAATCTTGACAGACAAAAATGCACGATATCTGGTTACGGTTCTTTTTTTTCTTTTTTTTTTGCCTACTCATACCTCAAATAGTGTGGCCTAATCTTTCCACTTTTTCTTCGGTCCTCATACACCTGACAACACTGACATTATCAAACAATTCTTCTTCATTTAAGGGGTTAACTACTGCACTGGAAATGACCACTTTGGATTTAGATCAGATTGTGGAACACGAGAGGCAATTGGCTGTATGAGGATGAAGCAAGAAAAGTTATAGATGTTAATTAAGAAATGTTTGTTTGTTTCACTGACTTTGAGAAAGCATATGATATGGTTCACTGGACATTACTACTGTAAATTCTAAAAAAAATATACCCATTGATTGGAGAGATATAGGATTAATAAAGAATTTATATCTAAATTAAACAGTAACAGTATATATTGCAAGTGAAGATTCGAACCTGGAACTGTTGGAAGAGGAGTCAGACAGAGATATTCCTTACTACCAATTCTGTTTGACATCTATGCAGAAGCAATGATGAAAGAGTTACTGGAAGATCTGGAAGATGGCATTATTGTGGGAGGAGAAATAATGAAAACTATAAGGGTCACTGATGACAAGGAAGTTGTCTGTAGCACAAGAGAGGGTTTACGGGAATGGAAAATAAAATAAACAGGACAGCAGGGAAGTTTAGAATTAAAATAAATATATCTAAGACCAAGGTAACGAGAATTGCAATAAGACAAGGACCTCCAATATACATACAGATTGGATATGAAGTTGTGAAGGAAATCAATCATTTCATGTACTTGAGAAGTATTATAACACAAGAAGGAAATTGTAATAAAGAGATTACGAGTAGAATAGCCCAAGGTAAGGTAGCTTTTGAGAGAGAGAGAGAGAGAGAGAGAGAGAGAGAGAGAGAGAGAGAGAGAGAGAGAGAGAGAGAGAGAGAGAGAGAGAGAGAGAGAGAGAGAGAGAGAGAGAGAGAGAGACATTAAAGGGAAAACTGAATTGAACTGAAGAAATGATTTGTAACATATTTCATATAGAGTGTATCATTGCACGGTTCTAGAACATAAACTATAAAAGCAATAGAAAAGAAACATCTGGAAGCATTTGAAATGGAGATATGGAAGATGATGTTGAAAATAAGTCTGATACTACAAGGAAAATGAAGAAGTACTAAGAATAGTTGGAGAAGAGAGAACCCTAATTACATCAATAAAGAGAAGGCTAAAAATGGATAGGACACATTTTAAGTGGAGATGGATTATTGAACGCCATTATAGAAGGTAAATTTGAAGGATAAAGACCCAGAGGATGGAAAAGTAGGTCAAGGCTAAATGACCTGAAGAGAGGGCGAAAGTAACAAGAGCTAAACGAGGTGGCCATGAATAGAGAATTATGGAATTCGACTAATTCATGAAAGGACCTGCCTTAGGGCAGAACACTATAGAAGTATAGTAAAACCAAAATTGAGTGGCAATCGAAGAGCGATCTCATCACTAATGTAGCATGTGATTTCTAAATGTTTTGGACGATTTACACAAATTATGGTCAGTCTTTTGAACATTTGGGACCCTATTGAGAAGGGTAGACGGGAAGGATTCCGATGTTAGAGGAGAAATAGCAGTTTGGAATGGAACTCAGATAAAGTACTTGGGTGGGGCAGAAACTAGGAGGATTAATATTTTTCCTCAAAGCAGGAATATCTTTTTTTGTTAACAACCCTTTCTCAAACCTCCCTCTCCACATATAAGGATCGTTGATCAGCCACATTAAATATAGAAACAGATTAAACATTTAAGAAGATTATGGGTAAAAGTCCACGCGGCAACCCTTTTTTCATGAGGTTCCTGTAAAGTCAGCCTACTATGACAATTGAAAGTAAACCCAGGATCGGTACCCAAACAAAGAATGAATGTCCAGGTCGTTAATATGAAGCTTATGGACTGCCACTCGATTCTGGCCATACTATAGTAGAAGTATCTTCAAGTGATCTCACACAAGATTAATTTATTCCTTGTCTTTGAAGTGCTTTCACTACTGCTGAAGTTTTGACAGCACCCAAAGTTTTCTCAGTCTATAATTGCCTTACATAGTGGTTTGTTCTACTCTCTTGATTTTCTCATTAGCTGATTAATTACATGTATATGGTCAGTTGAATAACCCTTTCTAAATCTTGCCTGCTCTCTTGGTTGATTAAATTGAAACTGTCTTTCTATTCGGACAAATATGATCTTTTAAATATTTTATATATTACTGATTGTAAATTTATTGGTCTGTAATTTTATCAAGTCTCTTGTCTTCCTTTTTGTAAAATAGTTTAATTATAAAGTTTTTTTTCTATGCTGTAGGTATAGGGCATTCTTGCAGATATTTTGTGTAAAGTTCAGCCAGTTTTACTACTTTGAAATCTCCTCCATCTATCATTAAAACAATTGTTAGGCCATCTTCTCCTGCAGCTTTACCTCTTTTCATGCCTTCTTTACTTCTACCGTTACTTTTGGTACCAGCTCAGATGTTTCATTATTTCTACTGGCAAAGTTATTTCTTATATCACTATTGTTTAGCATTGTACAGAAAGACTCTGAAATTTTTATCATTCCATCTCTTATGTTGATAATTTTTCCATTTTCATACTTTAAAGTAAATATCTGTTGGCGTCCTTTTCCAAGTCTTTATATATATATATATATATATATATATATATATATATATATATATATATATATATATATATATATATACATACACACACTAACATAATTGAAAACTTAAGAAGTGTATTGCCATGAAACAGATTTTTCATCTCAGTGTACCCATACCATTAATCACAAACTAAGATAAGTTGAACGGCTATCAATGCAGTATTTACGATCAAAATCTTTTGGGATGCAAAATAAAGAAAAAAAAATCAATCCCAATTAATCATCTTTTTACGTGGTTTTCAACATCTAAAATACCACCTACTTAACGTTTATGGGAAATTGCTTGAACAATAATACAACCCTTTTTACTCCCAGGGTTCAATATCAAATTGGAAAGAATATCAAGCCACTATTTAATAATCCATACCTTTTAATGGCGTCTTTAGGTAGAATACTTTTCATCACGCAGTTAAAGAATAAGATAATCTTAAAGCAGGCGTTTTAACTCATTGTAGCTCTCAACACTTGAAAATAAAGGTTGCACCCGCGCAGTGTGAGTTTGAATTTGAAGGTTGAAGGTTAATTTATCATCTTTTACATATTTAGTTTTGAATTTTAAGTTTAGAACTACATTAAGAGTACATTAAAATCTTTATCAGTCTCAGTCGCTATAGTTCCAAGGCGTGAAAGTGAAGCGGAATAAGTTTTGAAGTATAATATGTAACTAAATATGTTTCAAAATATTCCAAAAAGAGATTTGCAAGTAAAGGGAAAAGGAAACTTCTCTCTCTAGTTATATCTTATTTTATAAAAGCTGCCATGAAAAGAGAGAACGTTATTGAACAAACATAGTATAAATAATTTTGCACATGTTTCAAAACAGATGTAGTGTTCATCGGGTCTCCTAATTCTTACATGGAAAATACAACATATCAATGAGACCTTTATTAAAAGCCTAAAGCAAAGGGCTAAACAAGGCTTTCCTCTAGACATCACTAATGCATTCCAGAGGTACTCAAATGCGGATCCAATCAACCAGCGACTTAATACCCATGAATGACAAGATCAACAGGCGACTTACCCCTTATGATCTGGATATATCTCTTAATAGCCAACCTTTATTAATATATTTATATCCCATTCGCCATTCTTTGCTTTCCAAATGTACCCGGATTCAACAATATTATCAATCGAAATGTATAATTTACCAGTTTGTAATTTATTTTAAGGAGCTTTACATCCATAACTAACAATAAGATTATAAGACGAAGACTGATAACAGAATCCCCTTTTCTTGCTTAGGTCGGACAAAACGCAGAGGAGGAAAAGAAGGGAAGATTAATGGAGATCAATATGGAAAGGAGCTATAAATCTCCCTTTTAATGGAGAGAAGGGTTTAGCAGTCCAGGTAAATAATAGACATAATCGAATTCGAAAGTTTGGCAATCAAAGGAGAGAAAATGACAGCGAACCATTATCCCTAAGATTGCAATTCTCAGGGAATGAAATGAAGGTGGGAAGAAGGCGTCTGGCGATGTTATACATTGGCCTCTGAGGACGAAAAAAAAAATCCCTTGGGTTCAACGGAACAATGACCAATATAACACCTATATAAAGAGAGTATGAACTCACCTTGGGCCAAAAAAGGAGAAATATTGGTAGATGAGGTAAAGCGGGAGGGAGGAAAAAAAAAAAAGGAGCACCATAAATGTGAAGAACGCACACTATTACGTCTACATGCTACGGACCCTGGCAATATATTTGATCTAACACTAATGGTCCTCCAAGAATCAGCACCCGTTAGCCATTAAATTGATGTGATACGAAGAAAACTAATATCTCAATTTTCCCTCGTCTTATGTGCTGTGATGAGGGTAAGTACGGATTTATTTTTTTTTCTTCTTTTTTTTTTCTTTTTTACTTTATCATCAAGTGCATCTAAAGTAGTAGGGATCTCAGGAGATTTGTACATTGTTATTTACTGAAAAAAAAATACGTAAGAAGGGTAATGGATATGCTTCATAGCTTTTTCTACAATTAAAAGTAGAGAAAAACAAAAATAAAATCTATTCTCCGAAAGACTTGAAAGAACCATACTATATGTATTATTATATATTTTTTATTATATATTTTTGATATCAGATTAATACGTCAAATTCATAATAACTGACAAAAAGCACAGGATGGACTAAAAAAAAAAAAAAAAAAAAAAAAAAAAAAAAAAAAAAAAAAAAAAAAAAAAAAAAACTTGCATACGCGAGCAGTTTTGTAACTCAATAAAGATCAAGTATATTAAGCTGTTTGTTTTATGTTTAAAGAAAAAAAAAACATCAAAGTAGCAGGCGAATTTGCTATCCCCTTTCTGAAGAGCCTTCTCACATGTTTTCAGGGAAGATTTTATCCAAAAAAAATTTAATTCCCCCAAAATTCCCTTGAATAATATCTAGCTCTTAAAAGGTATGCCACAAGAGCAATTTCCTCGGCATCCTGTGATGTTGTGCCGCCAATAACCACACTAAAAGGGGCATGTGTAATCGCAAATCCCCTAATATGTACAAACCTCATAAACATGAACAAGTCTCTGTCACGTTCATAAATAACTGTTGAATCATGGATGAGCTCCCTGTGCAGTAAACCTTCTGAAAAATTGGTCATTTCATAAAACTACAAAGAATGTTCATAAGAAATGCTTCACACACCCTACAAACACTGTCCTATTCATACCTGCTGTATCTTGGACACATTTTTGTGATTCCTGAATATCTAAGAGCTACGTTTCCAATACGTTTTCACTCCATTTATTGCCTAGCATTTTTTAATTATAACATCTTTACACAAACTTATTGCCATCTACTTTTTTTTAAATGACTAAACCATCTCAAACTACTCTGACCCATCTCCCCCCAA